>NC_041381.1:711729674-711740549 GCF_002162155.2 Triticum dicoccoides
CCACCGACTTTTTAAATACAAAAGAACGTGCCCCCATACAAAAACCCCTCCTCCCGCCAGGCTGTCACCCAAAGTACCCCAGCCAAAAGAAAAGAGAAAAAGCCAGCTGGAACTATCCGAGCGCCTATATAAAACCAACACAACACCCGAGTGAATAAACTGTACACATCACCAGGCATCGCAAAGTTCATGCATCGCCACTATCATCATCGCCGTAATTCCCACGACGGTCGCCCCCCCTCCCCCCTCCACATCACCCCAGCAAATGTGGATTCTTGGGCTACCTCAACTTCGATCAGCTTTTTTGAGAAAAGATGCCTGCCATTCAGAGGTAAATTGTGCTCTTCAATTTCGCTGTTGTCTGATTTGGCGTGCAGTTTCTACAAATGATGTGAGGACTTGCTTTGGATAGTAGATAATCTACTCCCGTGTCTAATTCCATGTGTAAACAGATTTATGCGCTTCAAATGGTTTGTAATTTATAGAATCCACTATGCTACTTGAAGGGGAATCTTCGAGTAAAGGCATGTTCTAATGCGAAGGAACTTCCCGAGGGATCTCACTGAAATTCAAAGTATGTTTCTTTTTTTTATTCCTTGATTTTGAGCGTCTTCAAATTTCATCCCTTGATTTTCAGTACAACATCGTGTTTTATGTTACAACCCATTTGAAGAGGAATTTCAGAGATACCTTCCTGCTTATATGGAAATGTTGCAGCAAGCGGATTCCATGGATGTCTTTGATGAGGTAGTATGTTTGTTGGACTTGTTCTTACTATTGAAAATTATTCTCTTATTATAAATAATAATTATTATAATTAGTTTCATTATAGTATCTTCTTACTTCGAGGCTTCTGTAGTTTTTCAATTAAAAGAAGTTTTGCAAGTATGTGTAAGTTGTGTTCATGAATGCTAGGCCAACGTTGCACCATCATGGATGGACGGGACAGTTTGGAGGCAGCGACCGACGCCTACACCCCAACCCCTCGTTGGCACCCGTGCTGAACGATACCGCCGGCGTGCCAACGACTGACTTTGCACGGATGTCTCATCTTGGACCGATGCTATAGGGGCAACAACTCCACGCCACCACAAGATGGTAATGCAATTCCACCTCCCTTTTTTTGTTCTGAGTCAATGTTAATCATCTGACTAGAGTTGGTCAATGGTAGAGGATAGGGCTTTCTGGTTGCATTGTATATCTAAGTTATTTGTCTTGGTTTATTGGCAAAGAGAAACAAAGACCTTGCTGATTTGAGGCTAACATCTTGCTAATTTCAGTTATGGTATTGTGAAACCAAGACCTTGGAAAATACCGGTTTGTGTGCCTAGTATTTGTGTGCAGTATACCAAGATTTATGTTTTATACTTTTGACTTCTATACTTTACTGAATTAAAGATATACCAATGTTCAGGAGAAGATGCAGTGTTGCAAACAACTCATTATTCTCACAGTAGCTAGGAAATCATCTTATATTATGAGTTATTTTATTCTTCATGTGTAATGTTACTATTTTTTTGGATAGTCATTGTATTTATTTCTGCACATGTTTAATAAAATTCTTCAGGTTTGCATGGTGAGATTTCTTCAGCAAAGCAAAGATGTATCAGTGGTAGATTTTTGGCTTGCAATATCTATCTAATACCACTGAAGATAAATGTTCTTGCTCTGTGCCGCTTGGATAAGAGATCTGATGATGCTACTTGAAAACTGTACCTGGATACGCGACATTCTGATGGTTGCATATATTAGAGAGAAAAAATGGACAAGGCATTGTATTTTTTTCTTATCATCTTAGTTTTAAATAATTACCCGGTACCTTAGTACCTATGGATAAATTTTTGTATTGCAAAGGCGATAGCTAGATCATAAAATTGGCTGATTTGTGTGCCTGATTTGAAAGTAAAATTCGTACTCATAGTGAGGCTTTTATGGCTCAATATGCACTAGTAGAAAAGAGGGCTTTGGTTCAGGCCGGATCAGCCCATTAGTCCCGGTTCACTCCAGAACCGGGACCCATGGGGCATTGGTCCCGGTTCGTGAGCCCAGGGGACCGTCCGGGCCACGTGGGCCATTGGTCCCGGTTCATCTGAACCTTTTGGTCCCGGTTGGTGGGACGAACCAGGACCAATGGGCCTGGCTCCTGGCCCACTACCATTGGTCGCGGTTGGTGGCTCAAACCGGGACAACTGGCTACCCTTTAGTCCCAGTTCATGCTGCGAACCGGGACCATTGAGGTGCCTATATATACCCCTCGCCCGCGAGCAAAGCACTCCACTGCTCTGTTTTTCTCTGGCCGGGGAGGGGAAGGCTTTGTGGTGCTCTAGCTCACCTCCTATGCACTTGAGGTGTTTGATGAAATGCCCAAGCCACACTAGTTAAGGTTTCTCCTCTCGAAGCACGACCTTCGAACTCTATTTTTCCCGAGATTTGTCTAGGTTTATATTAGCGGCCCGTCACGCGCCGTCCCCATCTTCACTGTTGTCAATCGCCCGCGCCGATCTCGTCGTCGGAACCACCGTGGTGATCCTCTTGTTCTTATCTTCTTTCTGGAAAAAAAATCTTGCTCTAGATAGATACTTGTAAAATTTTCTTACTATTCTATTGCTTGTTATTATATAGTGTGATGGTTTTGGTATCTGCCCCCGTCGGCCCTCGTCCTATCTATGATTCGGATGTGGTATATATTATCTTTATAACTATTGCTTCATTTATTGTTTATGAAAATTATGCTAACCAACGTGACATAGATTGTATTTATCTAGGAGGTATGTGAACCGGAAATTCCAACCGACCCTATTGTCGAGAGGTTAAATTTAGTTGAAGAAGAAAACAATTTCTTGAAGGAAAGGATAAAAAAATTGAGGAGGAGAAGATGATATTGGAGTTGCATGTTGCGGATGTAGTCGATGATCACAAGATCAAGATGGATGCAATGCGCTTGAAGATTAGAAAGATTAGAAAATATGTCATTCATACCGAGGCTAAGCCTAAGAACGAAGACCCTGAGGTTTCTTATGTCAATGATATTTAGAAAGATGATCTTTGGACGCAACTGAAGGCAAATTTCACCCTACCGCCAGAGGAGGATCCGGAGAAGCCAGTTAAAGAGCAATTAATCAAGTCTCATGCTCTTAAGAAGATGGCAGACCTATTAAGGAGGTGGAAGAATGAGCTGAAAAGGTTTGTCGACAAAGAAGAGACACACCAGAATTCATCGACAAATATGAGAAGATCAGAGATCACTGGCCCGCATTTGTGGCCCACAAGACATCGGAAAAGAATAAGAAGATGTCGGCGACAAACAAGCAAAATGTTACGAAGAAGAAGCTTCACCATCGCACGGGGTCAGGTGGCTACCTCAAAGCCCGGCCTAAGTGGGCCAAGGCTTACAATGATCTCCTTGATAAAGGGATCGAACTAGAGACAATGAACTGGCTAGACCGTTGCCAGACTTGGTTCTTCAGGGCTGGCGAAACCTTGGACCCTGTATCAGGGAAGTGCCGTTGGACGGATGAGCAAATGAAAATACCAGTCAAGAGGCTTCAGCATTATATCGATGCAGTGCAGGAAGGGAAGTTCGTTCCAGACAGAGAGAATGACAAGCTCACAATGGCCCTCGGGAATCCTGAGCACCCTGGACGAACACGAGGCACGCCAGGCTCCGTTCCGTGGCAGGCTGGGTTTCCGGACGCAGGCGGTTACAAATGCCAGGAGAGGAGGAAGAAAGTGTAGCAGACCGAACTGCAGGCGCTGCACTCAACGATACAAGCGATAGAGGAACGAGAAGCAAATCACAGCAAATGAACTGCCGAAGCTTCCCCCGAAGCTACCCCGCCATCTCATCGAAGAAGCAGTGTGGTTTCCACCGAGCTGCTTCAGCCGGAGCATGTCTTGACGGCTCCTGCTAGCTACCCCGTGGATGCTATCACGGAGTCTCAAAATTGCCACCTTATGACGCAATGGCAGAACTTAAAAGTCAAGGCGGCTATCGGCTCTGTTCGACCTTCTGAACCCGGTGCAACTTTTCACTGTCGTCCGATTCTAGAAGGATATGCTAGGGTGGCGGTGGACGAAATAACGGAGGGATTTGAGGACCTCTAGCTTGACCACCCTACCGGTGAAGAGGACACTTGGCTGGGTTCTGCTCTGAAGACTCCATGCCTATGGTGGAAGGAGTTCATCAACCTTCCGAACTGAATGCCTCCGCCTCCTCCTCCTCCTCCGGGGAGTCAGGGCACTCCGCCTCCTCCACCGCCTCCTCCTCCGGTGAGTGGCAATCAGGGCACTCAGCCTCCTTCTCCGGCGTGTGGCGGCACTCCGCCTCCTTCTCCGCCTGCGCCGGCATGCCCGAGCAGCAAGGGCGGAAGAGACCCGCCGCCGCCCCGGCTGCTCCGGCGCGTCGTAGTCCTTCTCCTCTGCCTCGTAAGCAAGCACGAAAGAAGACAGCCGTAGCTGCTCTGTCTGCTCCGGCGTCTAGCAGTACAGCCAGAGGCGGGAGGCAATACAGATACGGTCCATCTCTCAAGCCTCTAGAGAAGTTACCGTACGAGAGGACCGAGGAGGAAAACGCGAAGATCGTGCAGACCAAAGTGAAGGGTTTCTCTGAAGGGTTGAAAGCAAAGAGACATCCACCTCCGGAGGAGAAGGTAGATCCGGTGAAAGGAAAGTGCACTATCGATGCCCTGAGGAAACCACCAAAGTCTCTGCCGAGAACCAACTATAGGCGCATTACTTAAAAGGCATATCTCGAACCGGAGCGGTCGGGAAGTACTGTCAGTGATCAAAGGTTAAAAGAACGAGCAGCTGGGAAAAAATTGCCCAGCTCGGCGAACAAGCAAAGCAATCGTGCCGCCCGCTCAATGTGTCTAGCGACATCGTCGCTAATGCTCCAGGGTCGGTGTCCGGTTATAGCAATCTTAGAGATTACCTGCCTGATGATGTACATTTTGATTTCTTGGAGGTGGACGAACACAGATACGAGTACGGGAAGCATCTCGTCAAAGATGAAAAATCTCTAACAACGATGATGTGAAGATTCCATAATTGGTACATGAAAACCTGCAGAGAGTCTGGGGGGGACTAATACTTTGTATCTGAGAATTAAAGAGGAGCACGACCTAGTTGGAACTGATCTGTTGCCTGTTCCATTTGAGGAGTTCTTCGAGTTCTTCAATAAAAAGGCCCTCGATAAATTAACGGTCTTTTGCTACTATCTGTAAGTACTATTTCTGTCATTAAGTCTCTATATATAGCTCGGCTCTTTCATTGCATGTATTTATAATTAATTATCCTCACTATATTATGCAGATTGAAGATCGTCGAGTGCAAAAAACAAGAAATGTATGATATTGGGTTCATTAACACAAATATCATAGATGAATTTCAGGTTAAAAAGAACGCCGAAGAGGCCGAGGACAACCTGCTACAATCGTTGATCAAAAATCAAAACAAAGATTTAATACTCTTTCCTTACAACTTCGAGTGAGTGTTACTGTCGTGTGCATATTTGGTTTCCCTTATTACTCGAGCGAGGTTATAGTAATGTAATTGATGAGTTATGCATGCGTGCGCAGCTTCCACTATGTTCTTCTGGAGATTAATTTTGAGCGGGGACTAGTAACCGTCTTAGACTCAAGACGAAAAGATCCCGAAACCTATGCGGACATGACTAAATTGCTCAACAAGTAAGTTCAATCGATCATTATCGCACCATATCGGCAACTTTTTGTTTATTTCCTGATATCTCAAGTAATAATAATTATTTTCTTTGTCTTGCAGGGTTTGGAAACAGTTCACCGCAGAAGCTTCGGGACTGCCGAAGGAGCTGCGATATACATATCCGAAAGTAAGTACTACTAGCTAGCTAGCTAGATGCGCGCATCTCGCGTTGATTCTATAGCTATAATTTCATCAATGCCATTTATAATGCTTCACTATGAGTTTGATTGACCTCTATTTCTCGTAAAGTGCTTGTGGCAGGAACAAGGGAATGATTTATGTGGATACTACGTGTGCGAGTACATCTACAACGCGACTTTGAAAAATAAGCGAGGCTACTCTAAAAGACAATATGAAGTGCGTAAGCAATAATATTCACAATTTCATTTTATTACACCATCATTTTTGTTGAGTTTCATTCATATATATATTAACCCCCTTCTTCAAATTAGACGTGGCAGATGCGGAATGAACTCCTAGAACAAGATCGTATGAAAGCAATTCAAGAGGAATTGGGGGGATTCTTTCTTGACCACGTCATCAATAAAGCCGAAAAATACCATGTGGAAGTTGATTTCAAATGCTAGGGGATTGTAAAAGATCTTACATATTGTATATGTATGTAGCCAGTAGCGTCGGATAGATAATACTAAAACTTGTTGTTCGATCAATCTCTCGGAGAAGGAGAGGTCGATCGATCACTTCTCTTGATATGCATGACGAACTTCTGTACTTAATGGTTTCCTTCATTTTCTTACTAGCTAGCGTGTCGAGGGCCTCTCTATGTACAGTACGTAGCGTCGACCAAGCACGGACATAAGAGAGGACACTTCTCTCTATTAATTAGCTAGCTAACACAATATATGAAACACCTAAATTAACCCCTCAAAACCCCCAACACCCCCCGCCCCCTTTCAAAAAAAAAACCCAGCCACTGAAATGCTGACGCATGGATGCTTTTTGGTCCTGACTGGTGCCACCAACCGGGACCAAAGGCCCTTCTGCCTGGGCTCGGCGCACTGGCCACGTGGAGGCCCATCTGTCCCGGTTCGTGTTAGAACCGGGACTAAAGGTCTAGGGCATTAGTAACGACCCTTTAGTCCCGGTTCAAGAACCGGGACAAAAGGCCCTCACCAACCGGAACTAATAGGGGTTTTTCTACTAGTAATGCCAGATGCTTACATTCTTGGGTGTTCATTGTATATCTTATTACAATGATACATACTTCCCGTTGTGTTATCCTGCTAATGAATGTATCCAATTTATAATGTAGTGGTTCATGGAAAATACAACGGAGCTCCTGGGTGCTCCACAGCCCAGTACGGATATTAAACCTAAAAAATACCCAATTTTTTTTTAAAAAAAACTGAAATTTGGGGATAGCGAATCACAGTTCTCAATCTACTCCCGTGTCAAGGTTCGTGACAAAATACCAGGAAACGTTTCTGTGGCCAAGGAATTTCTGTTCGAAAAAAATCCATCCAAACTGTTTTTTTTATACATAGGAATATTTTGTGTTGTTTGCCACAAATACTTTCCTGGTATTTTTCACGTAATTTCATACGGGAGTAGATTGGGAATCCATGTTTGATATCCCCAAATCCCAGATTTTTTTCAAATTTCTCGGTATGTTTTTGATTTTAATGTTCGTATAGGGGTGTGGAGCACCCAAGTGCTACAAATTCACTTCCCTAATTTCATGAACTAAGTAGGCGTTATAGAAATTTTGCTTTCCATTTTAATGGTGTATATGTACTCCTGCACAACATGCCTTCCTGCTTAATTACATCAACAGAATTGTTACACTAAAATTAAGAAAACCTCTTATGTGACATTTACTTATGTGACAATTTTGCACATTTTATCACTAGATTAGCTGCTTAATCTGTTCACTAAACTGCATATCACTTAATTACATTATTTATTGCAGAGCTTTTACTTGGTGTATATTAAATAATTTCTCCTTTAGCTGTTCAGGATTTCTATTAATTCTATTGAACATACAATTTTCAGGCATTTACAATCAATTTGAATCACCAAAAAGCCTCCTTCATAAAAGGAGGGATGGGCACCAAGAGATTTGCGAATGCCCCGGAGCACATTAGATTTTTTGAAAAGTAAAAGCAGTGGCAACCCAGTTGTTTGCACTGGTGTATACTAGACATCTCCCTCTTCTTGGCATCCCTGATGGCTCTTGCCATTTTCTTACAGTAATTACTTCTATGTTTCTATCAATAACTACACTAGATGTTCTTCTACTTCTTCTACAGTCACATTCTTATGTTTAGGCTGTTAGTACTCTTACTTATTCCTTTTTAACACGGATCAGTTAAGAACATCAAATAAACCACGTCGGTGCATGTAGAATTTCGTCCAGTGTCTAAAAATAGCCATGTTGTATACATGCAATATGATGTTATAACCATATTCTAGAGAAGATCGCCGGAGGATGTCTGCAGCAGTATTGTGTTCACTATGCTCTCCACTAGCATGTCAGCATTACTTTTATCTTCCAAAGTTCCCAGGAATTAGAATTTAGACATTGAAACTCCTTCAAATGTTGAGTTTTTGAAGATTTCAATATGTATCTGCAACTTACAGATCACATCGAGAAAAACAATAATATTCTTTGTTTGAGGGATCTCTTCTATTAAAATTCAGTACAATTGAAGTTGTGGCCAACACTTTATGGTATGTTATATTTGACAGACCAGACCGACAAGCATATCACATATTTCATTGTCAAATATGCTTCATTGTTTTCCCCATAGTGTAAATAGAGACGGGCCAGCAAGTTATGCAGAATATGGATGCCAGTTCGCTCCCTTGTTGATAATGCAATTCATGCAGGTATGAACTGCATTCACCATTCCGGTACCTGAGTAAATCGTGTCCCCTTCACCATTCCGATTTCCTCTTCGCACGGGCCCCTCCCAACAATCTCATATTCCTTCCGACGGTAGCGTGGCCCGGAGCGGCACTTTGCTTCACTGCTAATTGCGCTGAGCTTAGGAAATCATTACGAAATAATAAAATGATGGTGGATGGACAGAAACCTCCTCTCCACGAGTTAGAGCACTTGCTAAACCCTGTGTGTAGATATATGAAATAAAAATACCGAAGCCGAAAGCCATGCATTTCTTGATCATCAACAAACTCTTGGTGAAAACCCAAACGTATCATTATTGATGGTGGACAGAAGTCCTCTACACGAGTTAGAGCACTTGCTAAACCCTGTGTGTAGATATATGAAATAAAATGGGAAAGTGATGGTGCGCCATCACCGGATTCATCGCCGCGTGCTTCACCGGCCTCCCCGTCAGCCATGACGCGCTCCTCTCCGCCGCCTCGTCGCCGAGGGCGTCCTCTGCACCTCCGGATTATTCTCCTACTTCTTCTCCTCGGACGAGCCCATAGACTCGGCAACCAGGAGCCTGGATCTCGATTCCGATGATCAATCTGGGTCTGGGTTCATCCACCGGAGTAGCAGTGATGACGACGACGATGATGCCGCATACACTCCTCTAATGCATGTGCCTACTAGTCTTAGTCTTTTTTTTTGCGGGTGTCTACTAGTAGTCTTAGTCTGCTGGGAGAGAAGCGGGACAGGGGACGCCAGCGGAAGAACGTGGAGGTTTCCCCGGCAAAAGCAAAAGCTGGCGGTGTGCGGCCGCCCTCGCAAGGTTGTGGTTATGCTGTCTGGGTCTGGGTCCGGGGAGAGCTTGTCGCCTGAACCCTGTCCTGTCCTGCAAAGGGAGGGAGAGCCAACAGAGCATTCTGTGCTGTCTGTGGATGCGGTGACCAAGCGAGGCCAAGGAAGAAGCTGCAGCAAGTTGGTGATCCGTCAACTGGTGGTGGTGGTGGTGGTGGTGGTGGTGGTGGCGGTGGCGGCGGTGGCGGTGGCGGTATCATCATCAAGAGAGGGCCGACAAAGGATGAGGACCAACAATCACAAGAAGCAAAGCCTCCTCCGACTCCAACTGCATTGTCAACTGGTGGCGTTAAGACAAAGCAACAATCGGAAGAAGAAGCAGCAGCAGCAGCATCCTCCAACTCCATTGTCAACTGGAGATGCTGCTCAAGAAACTGAAGGTGCTGCGTCGACGGGAATCAGGAGAGGGCGTGGGAGGCCAAGAAAGGAGGATGACTTCGTTATCTTGTACACCTAGTGTCAGGACCCATCAATCTGATTCTGAAGCCATCTTCATCGCTCAAGCTCTATCTGAAGATTACTGAAGAAATTGGACACCTTCACTGTTCACCCGCAGCTCATCTACCCCGCGGCTGGTGACTGGGCACCATCCATCTCGGATCCGAATCTTCTACTGTTTTATCTCTTTTCTTGGGTTGTTGCCGACCGTGTAAGCCTAGAGGCATCTTATCTCTTATAGTAAAAATCCCCGTGACAAGCTAGCCTGGATCTCTCTTTCTCTTTCTCTCACTGTAACTAAACTTTTTTATACAAATATGATTTCCTAGCATGAACAAATAAGTTGGCAATTGTTCGAGTAAAAGCAAAATACCCAGTATATAGTTAATCTGTGCATCATAAAAATGGCAATTAAGAACGAACCGTCTTTTACAGTTATGTTCAGAAAAAAAAACAGAAAGAAAGTTTGTGCTACAACTCCAAGTCGAGACCATCCCTTCATGAATATTGTTGGAGAAAAATCAAAATTTCTATTTTACGGTTGTTTGAACATAATTAAATTCCATATATGCAATTTTTAGGTTACAAACTTGCTTTTCCATGACACCAATTTGTGTTTTAATAATACTGGTGCTAGATATGCACTAAATTATTTTTTAGATGATATGCACTAAATTATTTACTTGAAAATTGATTTTCCATTTCTTTTTTGATATACATGTCTTAGCAAATGGTCGACAATCAGCTGGTGAGAGAAAAGCAAATTCACACAAGTAGAAAAAGGACCAATTGTCCCGGTTCGTAAGGGCCTTTTGTCCCGGTTTAGGAACCGGGACTAAAAGGTCGTTACTAATACCCTTGACCTTTAGTCCCGGTTCTTACACAAACCGGGATAGATGGGCCTCCACGTGGCCGGTGCGGCGAGCCCAGGCAGGAGGCCCTTTGGTCCCGGTTGGTGGCACCAACCGGGACCAATAGGCATCCACACGTCAGCATTTCAGGTG
>NC_041381.1:711740839-711745610 GCF_002162155.2 Triticum dicoccoides
GGGGTTAGGGGGTTTTGGGGGGTTAATTTAGGTGTTTCATATATTGTGTTAGCTAGCTAATTAATAGAGAGAAGTGTCCTTTCTTATCTCCGTGCTTGGTCGACGCTACGTACTATACGTATAGAGAGGACTAGACACGCTAGCTAGTAAGCAAATGAAGGAAACAGAAGATCCTCATGAACATATGCATACAGAGAGAAGTGATATCGACCACCTCTCCTTCTCTGAGAGATTGGTCGAACAACAAGGTCTCGTATATCTATCCGACGCTACTGGCTACATATATACAACATAATTATCTCTTACAATATAATCTCCTAATTAAAAACCAACTGATTAGGGTCCACATGGTATTCTCCGTCTTTAGCGATCGCGTGGTCAAGAAAGAATGCCGCCAATTCCTCTTGAATTCCTCGCATACGATCTGGTGGTAGGAGTTCATCCCGCATCCGAAATATCTAATTTGAAGAAGGGTGTCAATACATATATATGAATAAATGGAACTGAACACAAATGTTGGTAATCAAATAAAATTGTGAATATTATTATTTACGCACTTCATATTGTTTGTCAGAGTAGCCCCGCTCACAGGTCGTGTGGCGGATGGACTCGCAAATGTAGTATCCATAGTAATTATTCCCTTGTTCCTGCCACAACCACTTTACAAGAAATAGAGGTCAATCAAACTGATAATTATCAAGCATGCTAAATGGTATTGATGAAACTAGCACTTGAATCACTAGAAGATGCGTGGAACATGCTACTATAGCACTTACTTTCGGGTGTCTAACTTGCAGCTTCTTCGGCAGTCCCGGAGTTTTTGAGGTGAACTTTTTCCAAACCCTGCCAGACAAAGAAAATAATTACTTGATATCAGGAAATGAACAAATTGAAGTTGTCGATATGGTGCGATAATGGTCGATTTAACTTCTGTAGAATTTTAGTCATGTCCGCATACAACTTGGGATCTTTTCGTCTCGAGTCTAAGATGGTTACTAGTCCCTGCTCAAGCTTAATCTCTAGGAGAATATAGTGGAAGCTGCACACACATGCATAAATCATCAATTACATTACTATAACCTTGACTAATAAGGGAAACCGAATATGCACAAGACAGTAACACTCACTAGAATTCATAAGGGAAGAGTATTATAGCTTTGTTTTGATTTAATACAAACGATTGTAGCAGTTTGGCCTCGGTATCTTTGGCCTGAAATTCAACCATATATGCATCTATGAGATTTGTGTTAATGAACCCAATATCACCGATTTGTCTTTTCTTCAATTCGGTGATCTTCAATCTGCATAATATAGTGAGTATAATTAAAAATACATGCAATGACAGAGTTGACCTATATATAAAGACTTAATGACAGAAGTAGTACTACTTACAGGCAGTAGCAAGTGATCATTAATTTATCAAGGGCCTTTAGATTGCAAAACGCGAAGAACTCCTCAAATGGAACATTGAACAGTTCAATTCCAACGAGGTCATGCTCCTCTCTAACTCTCAGCGTCAAAATATTCCTCCCCTCAGACTCTCTGCAGATTTTCATGTACCAATCATGGAATCTTTGTATCATCGTTGTTAGAGATCTTTCATCTTTGACGAGAGGCTTCCCGTACACGTATTTGTGTTCGTCCACCTCCAAGAAATCATAATGTACATTGTCGGGTAGGGAATCTTCAAGATTGTTATAACCGGGCACCATCCCACCCGAACGATTAGCGACGATATCGCAAGACACCTGGGGCGGGGGGAACGATTGGTTCGCTTGTTCGCCGAGCTGGGCAACTTTTTTCCCAGCTCGTCGTTCTGCTAACCTTTGACCACTGATAGTACGTACTTCTCGACCGCTCCGCTTCGATAAATGACTTTTTAAGAATGCGCTCATAGTTGCCTTTCGTCGGAGACTTTGGTGGTTTCTTCAGGGCAGCTAGAGTATGCTTCACTTTTGCCGGATCTATCTTCTCCTCCAGAGGCGGATGTTTCTTTGCTTTCACCCCTTCAAAGAAGTTGTTCACTTCGGCTTGCACGATCTTCGTGTTTTCCTCCTGGCTCCTCTCGTATGGTAACTTCTCTGGAGTCTCCAGAGAAGGACCATATATGTATTGTCTGCCTCTGGCTGTACTGCTAGACGCCAAAGCAGACGAAGCAGTTACGGCTGTCTTTCCTTTCTTATGAGGCGGAGGAGAAGGACAACGTGCCAGAGCAGCCGGAGCGGCGGCGAGTCTCTTCCGCCCCTGTTAATGAGGCGGAGAAGGAGGAGGCTGGCTTCTCGGGCGCACCGGCGCAGGCGGAGAAGGAGGCGGAGTGCTGCCACGTGCCGAAGAAGGAGGCCGAGTGCCCTGATCACTCGTCGGAGGAGGAGGCGGAGGAGGAGGCGGAGTGCCCTAACTCCCCGGAGGAGGAGGAGGAGGCGGAGTGCCCTGACTCGCCGGAGAAGGGGGAGGAGGCGGAGTGCCCTGACTCGCTGGAGGAGGAGGAGGTGGCGGAGGCGTCCAGTTCAGAAGGTTGATGAGCTCCTTCAGAGAAGAACCCAGCCGAATCTCCCCTTCACCCGTAGGGTGGTCAAGCTGAAGGTCCTCAAATCTGTCTGTTATTTGATCCACCATCACCCTAGCATATCCTTCTGGAATCGACCGACCGTGGTAGGTTGTGCCAGGTTCAGTAGGTAAAACAGAGCCAACAGCCGCCTTGACTTTCAATGTCATCCATCGCGTCATAAGGTGGCAATGTTGAGACTCTGTGATAGCATCCACGGGGTAGCTAGCAGGAGCCATGAAGACAGGCTCCAGCTGCCGAGCCTGCTCAGTGGAAGCCACGCTGCTTCTCCGCTGAGGTGGCGGGGTAGCTTCAGGGGAAGCTTCGGCAGGTCGTTTGCTGCGATCTGCTTCTCGTTCCTCTAGCCCTTGTACCCTTTAATGCAGCGCCTGCAGTTGGCTATGCTCCACTTTCTTCCTCCTCTCCTAGCATTTTGTAACCCCCTGCGTCCGGAAACCCAACCTTCCACGGAACGGATCCTGGCGTGCCTCGTGTCCGTCCAGGGTGCTCAGGATTCCCGAGGGCCATTGTGAGCTCGTCCTTCTCTCTGTCTGGAACGAACATCCCTTGTTGTGCTTTCTCGATATACTCCTGAAGCCTCGTGACGGGTATTCGCAGTTGCTCTTCCGTCCAAACGCACTTCCCCGATACAGGGTCCAAGGTTCTGCCAACCCCGAAGAACCAAGTCCGGCAATGGTCTGGCCAGTTCAATGTCTCTTGTTCGACCCCTTTAGCAATCTGGTCATTCTCAGCCTTGTCCCACAAAGTTCGGGCTTTGAGGTAGCCACCTGACCCCGTGCGATGGTGATGCTTCTTCTTCAAGCATTTTTCTTGTTCGTCGTTGACATCTTCTTACTCTTTTCCGATGTCTTGTGGGCCACAAATGCGGGCCAGTGATCTTTGATCTTCTCAAACCGGCCGGTGAATTCTGGTGTAATTTCTTTGTCGACAAACGTTTTCAGCTCATTCTTCCACCTCCTGAATAGTTCTACCATCTTCTTAAGAGCATGACACTTGATCAATTGCTCTATAACTGGCTTCTCCAGATCCTCCTCTGGTGATAGGGTGAAATTTGCCTTAAGCGTTGTCTAAAGATCATATTTCTGCATATCGGAGACATAAGACACCTCAGGGTCTTCATTCTTAGGCTTTAACCATTGATGGATACTGATCGGGATCTTGTCCCTAACAAGAACCCCGCACTGATTAGCAAATGCTTCCTTTGTCCGGTATGGTTCAATCGGCTTGCCATCGTGCGCGATTGCTGTGATCTCAAACCTTTCATTCGAGCGCAACTTTTTCTTCGGGTCTCATCTCTTTAGTGAAGTTGTGCTCGATTCTGAGGGCTAGAAAAAAGAAGAAAGACGAGACTTAATTAATATGTGTACATACGAAAATAATGAATGCATCAATTAGCTAGTCGGCATAGGCTTAACTAATATATAAACCTGGCCGGACTCGGTTCAATCACCGGAGCCGTCATCACGGTCTCCTTCTTGTACCGGCATTGGGTCACCGGAGCCATCATAATCATAGCCTTCTTCTTGTACCGGCATTAATGGGTAACCGGAGCCATCGTAATCATAGCCTTCTTCTTAACTACCATGTCCTTCCAGACCATCGGTGTCGTTGAGAAATGACGCAACTACATCACTTCCTTTCGCGATTATGTCCCCTAACATCGCTTCTGTTGCTTCGTCTCGGGGGTGCTCCATAGTTTCTGCAAATATTTACAACATGGCTAGTCAAACATGACAGATGGATATATTAGTGGCAAACGTAGAACTAGCTTGCTAATCACAATAAGGAATCATATTAGTGGCCTCGACGCCGCTTCTCTAGTGTTTGGGGTGGTCTCGGCTATGCTTCAAGGGTTTGGGGTGGCCTCGACAACGCTTCAAGGGTTTGGGGTGGCCTCGACGACAACGCTCTTTTAACTTGGTAAATTTGGGTGGCCTCGAGAGAGTTTGTCAGGTAGGGGCGCGGCAGGAGGGGGTAGGAGACCAACATCGTTTTTTTCTAGGGTTTGGATGTCCTCGGGAGTTTTGGTCAAGCGAGAGGGCCGGGGGTGTGGGGTGCTCCCGTGGTATAAATTATCACGGTCGAGAGGGGGCACATATATCGACCGCCCCTCATGTCAAACTTATCTGGGAGGGGGTTATATCGACAATGACGACATACATACATGGGAAAATAATGTTATCGGGGAGGGGGTATATCGACCCC
>NC_041381.1:711745678-711746504 GCF_002162155.2 Triticum dicoccoides
TTGAAGTTATCGGGAGGGGGTATATCGACAACGACATACCCGATAAAAAATAAGAAGACAAAGGAAGAAATACAAAGAGGAGAAGAAGAAAGGAATAGAAGAGAAGAGATCGAAGAAAAAAAGGACGAAAAAAAGGAGAAGAAGAAAGGAATAGAGAAGAAGAAGAAAAAATAGAAAATATTCTATTTTCTCTTCTTCTCCTCTATTCCTTTCTTCTTCTCCTCTTCTTTTTCTTCTTTTTTCCTCTTCTTATTTATTTCTCCTCTTCTTCCTCTCCTCTTCTTCTCCTTTCTTCCTCTTCATATTTTCCTTTTTCCTCTCATTATGTTTCTTCTTCTTCCTTTCCTAGCTAGATATTTAAAAAAAATCTAAAAATTAAACTAACCTAAAATGTACTAAATCAGAGAACATATATAGATAAAACTTTTCTAAAAATCTAACTTGCATATATGTATACTTTTAAACATCATTACAATTGAAAAAATACATAAATACATACAAAAAACATGTAAAAAATACATATATAAATATATGAATATACATAAAAAATACATATATCTAAAAAATACATACATACATATATGAAAATCTAAAAACATGTAAAAAATCTAATAAAAATAAAAAACAGAATTAATCTAATAAAAATTAACCGGGGGCGGCTGGTGACGGCGACGGCGAGGGCGGCGAGGGCACCGACGCGCGGGGGTGGGCCGCGGGCAGGGGCTCGTGCGGGAGACAGGAACCGGTGTGGCGCCGGCGACGACGTGGTCGAGGGCAGGGGCGGCGAGGGCGCCGGCGCGCGGGGGCGGTCCGTGGGCAGGGGCTC
>NC_041381.1:711746729-711749487 GCF_002162155.2 Triticum dicoccoides
ACCAACCGGGACTAAAGGGCGGGAATTGGTACCGGTTGGTGCCACGAACCGGTACCATTGCACCGCTTTAGTCTTGATTGGTGCCACGAACCGGTACCATTGCACCGCTTTAGTCCCGGTTGGTGCCACCAACCGGGACCAAAGGCTCATGTGCTGCCCGCGTCGCGGCCAAAGTTTAGTCCCACCTCGGTAGCTGAAGAGGGGTTGCACCTGTTTCTAAGCACGACTCTGCCTACCCATTTGAACTCCTCACTATTGCAGGCCTACTGGCCTAAACTTGTGTCTCTGCCTGTTGTCCTGCTGGGCCATCTGCGGGCCTGAATCCTGGCCCAATAGGGTTTCTAGTCGTATTCAGGCCGTGGTGGCCCAATAGGTGGCAATTTTTTTTATTTTTTCCCAGTTTTTTTGATTTCTTTTTTGCTTTATTTGTTTTGTTTTATTTTATTTTGTTTTGTTTATAATTACTTATTAATTTTATCTTATGACAATTATTTTTGCTATTAAAGTTTCTAACAAAAAAGTTCTTTATGAAAATTCTTTTTGCTTTTAATGATTTTGAACAGAAAATACTTTGATAATTTTAGTTCCATAAATTTATTTATGTTATTAAAGTTTATCATATTTTATTTTATTTTGTTTCCTCTTATATATTTTATTGTAGTTTATATTTTTTTTTCAAATTACTTATTTATTTTATTTTATGATAATTCCTTTTGCTTTTATAGTTTTTCTGTGTTCAAAATGCACCATTCAAAGCCACATCATCATTTACAACCCTTTCTGACTTCATTTGTTATTTTTCATGCATTTACTCATTATTTTGAGCTATAAGACCATGAAATTGAAAAGCATTTGAAATGAACTCTGAAAAGGTTCCAAGTTGGCATGGTATCATCATTTCACCCACATAGCATGTGCGAGAAAGTAGAGAGGGTTACGGAAAAACCTGGATGCACTTCATGTACAAAACGGACAATCTCTTTCGAAGTATCAGGGTTTCATACGGAAACTCGTCTGTTACAAAGGGATTTCATTTTTTTGAACTTATTTGAACTCCATAGTTTTTCTGTGTTCAAAATGCACCATTCAAAGCCACATCATCAATTTACAACCCCTTCTGACTTCATTTGTTATTTTCATGCATTTACTGATTATTTTGAGCTATAAGACCATGAATAATGAAAAAGCATTTGAAATGAACTCTGAAAAGATTTCAAGTTGGCATGGTATCATCATTTCACCCACATAGCATGTGCAAGAAAGTACAGAGGGTTATGGCAAAAACTGGATGCACTTCGTGTACAAAATGAACAATCTCTTTCGAAGTATCAGGGTTTCATACAGAAACTCGTCTGTTACAAAGGGATTTCATTTTTTGAACCTATTTGAACTCCATAGTTTTTCTATGTTCAAAATGCACCATTCAAAGCCACATCATGAATTTACAACCCTTTCTGACTTCATTTGTTATTTTTCATACATTTACTGATTATTTTGAGCTATAAGACCATGAAATTGAAAAGCATTTGAAATGAACTCTGAAAAGGTTGAAAGTTGACATGATATCATCATTCCACCCACATAGCATGTGCAAGAAAGTATAGAGGGTTACGACAAAAACTGGAAGCACTTCGTGTACAAAATGGACAATCTCTTTCGAAGTATCAGGGTTTCATTCGGAAACTCGTCTATTACAAAGGGATTTCACCCACATAGCAGTGCAACATATAGCTCTTCGGAGCATCTAATTAAACCATACATTGAAATTATGTAAAACATTTAAGTGCAAAACCAAATGCGATCATAATCGCAACGAAGGTAACAACTGATCCAACTGCATAATGATACCAAGCCTCAGCATGAATGACATATTTTTCTAATCTTTCTACTCTTCAACCGCATTGCATCCATCTTGATCTTGTGATCATCGAAGACATCTACAACATGCAACTCAAATATCATCTTCTCCTCCTCAATTTTTCTTATTTTTTCCTTCAAGTAATTGTTTTCTTCTTCAACTAAATTTAACCTGTCGACAATAGGGTCGGTTGGAATTTCTGGTTCAACCACCTCCTAGATAAATGAAATATATGTCACGTTGGTCGGCATAATTGTCATAAACAATAAATGAACCAAATAGTTATCAAAATATAATGTATATCACATCCGAATCAAAGACAGGACGAGGGCCGACAGCGGCAGATACCAAAACCATCGCACTATATAATAATAAGAAATAATAAAAGTAAGAAAATTAGACAAGTATCTATCTGAAGTAAGAATTTTTTATTTCAGAAAGAAGATAAGAACAAGAGGCTCACCATGGTGGTGCCGGCGACGAGATCAGCGCGGGCGATTGACGGCGGTGAAGACAGGGACAGGACGTGACGGACCGCTAAACCTAGACAAATCTCGGGGAAAATGGAGCTCGGAGGTCGAGTTTCGAGCGGAGAACAATTAACTAGCATGGCTCGGACATTTCATCGAACACTGATGACCCACAAGTGTAGGGGATCTATCGTAGTCCTTTCAATAAGTAAGAGTGTCGAACCCAATGAGGAGTAGAAGGAAATGATAAGCAGTTTTCAGTAAGGTTTTCTCTGCAAGCACTGAAATTGTAGGTAATAGATAGTTTTGTGATAAGATAAATAGTAACGAGCAACAAGTAAATAAAGTAAATAAAGTGCAGCAGAGGAGAGGAGGGAGGCGAGGGCCGACGGGTCGGGGGCGAGCGCGCCGGGGTCGGGGGCGAGCGCCG
>NC_041381.1:711750090-711770240 GCF_002162155.2 Triticum dicoccoides
CGGCACCGGGGTCGGGGTCGAGGGCCGGAACGGGGGCGAGCGCCGGGGTCGAGGGCTAGCGCCGGCGCCGGCGGAGTCGGGGGCGAGCGCCGGGGCCGGGTCGGGCGCGGCGGTGCGACGGGGGAGAGAGAGTGGGGATTTGGGGGGAAATGGCGGGATGAAGCAGGGCGAGTGAGAATTTTGGGTTAAGTGGACATAGCAGTAGCACGTTACGTCAAAATGCGCTGCTACTAACATCAGTAGCTGCAGCGGTTTAGGTAAAATGCGCTACTACTAAATTCAGTAGCTACAGCGGTTTATACAAAACGCGCTGCTACTACCGTCGCTATTGCCAATTTCCCTTTTTCTTTTCCTTTATTTTATCCCACTTTTATTTCCCGAGGGCAGTGAACGAAGGGAGGGCGATATATATTGCATCATTTGACGGTTAAATATGTATGCAAAATAGGAACATATATATTACACATCATTGGACCCATGCATAATAATGGCTAAGTGTGTATACAAAATAGGAACATATATATATATATATTACACATCATTGGACCCATAACATACGTTTCCTCAGTGCTGACGTTTTCGTTTTTGAGTCAACTTCTTTCCCTTCTTGTTCGTCGAAGAATAATTGAGCCCCTCATTGTGACTTTGCCTTTTCCATGGAGTACGATTTTTCTTAGGTAATGTAGTATTGATTCTTCTTTTGACGTATACTTCATCATCATCGTCATCTTCCCTCATTGGGTTGCCGTACTGATCATAGTCTTCCTCGTTGGAGACTCCATCCATTCCAATGATGTTCCTTTTGCCTCTCCTCACGACAACACGGCTGGGATTGCGCGGGTCAGTTATGAAGAAGCATTGTGTCACGTGCTTAGCGTGTACCCATGGACGGGTGGGGAAAGGTGTTGGGTTGGTGCGGGTTAGCAGTAGCGCGGGACATAAAACACGCTGCTGATAAGGATTTAGCAGCAACGCGCTTTGGGATACGGCGCTACTGCTAACTGGGACAGAAAAGTGTGGCAATTTGAAATTTACCAGCAGCGATCCCGGAAAAAGGGCGCTACTACTACATACTTAGCAGTAGTGCGGTTCTTGCGACCGCGCTACTGCTACTTAGAGTTAGGTGAACACCGTCGGTCGATATTTGTAGCAGCGCGTTTTAGGCCGAGCGCGCTACTGCTAAATCCTTATCAGCAGCGAGTTTACAGGACACGCGCTACTACTAGTTAGCAGCAGCGCTCCTTTTTGAACCGCGCTACTGCTAAGATTCTGTGTATAGGCTTTTCCCTAGTAGTGATAAGCAGTAGGAACAATAGGATCACTATAGGTAATAGTGTTTTCTTCGACTGTAATAGGTGCAACTACTTTCACTTCTACAGGAGGATGGTATTTAAACCACTTCTCTTTAGGGAGATTCACAAAAAGTGGCTACTATCTCAGAGTCAAGTCCATACTTAGCGCTAAATCCACGAAAAGCATCGGTATCCATGAAAGATTTAACACAATCGAACTTAGGTGTCATACCTGACTCCTTACCATCGTCGGAACCCCAATCTTCAGAGTTGCGTTTAATTCTTTCCAATAAGTCCCATTTGAAATCAATAGTCTTCAGCATATAAGAACCAGCACAGGAAGTATCGAGCAGGTTGCGATTATCAAGAGTAAGCCGAGCATAAAAATTCTAAATAATCATTTCCCGAGAGAGCTCATGATTGGGGCATGAATATAACATTGACTTAAGCCTCCCCCAAGATTGAGCGATGATTTCTCCTTCGCGAGGCTAGAAATTATATATGTCGATCACGATGAACAAGATGCATAGGATAGAACTTCTGGGCAAATTCCAACTTCAATCGCTTATAATTCCAAGATCTCGTATTATCACATAGCCTATACCATGTCAATGCATCTCCCTTCAAAGATAAAGGGAAGACCTTCCTTTTGACAACATCATCGGGAATACCTGCAAGCTTAAATAATCCACAAACTTCATCCACAAAAATAAGGTGTAAATCGGGATGCAATGTTCCGTCTCCTGCAAATGGATTAGCTAGCAGTTTCTCTATCATACTAGAAGGAATCTCAAAGTAAATATTTTCATAAAGTTCAGTAGGTTGAGGAGAGACTCTTTGCTCTTCTGGTTGGGGTGAAGATACCCCAAACAAGCCCCTCAAAGGATTAGTTTCCATAGTGACAAGTAACAGAAAATTTCAGCACACTATATAAATGTTTCCTTACCAAGTTCCACTCACCAAAAGCGCTACACTCCCCGGCAACGGCGCCAGAAAAGAGTCTTGATGACCCACAAGTGTAGCGGATCTATCGTAGTCCTTTCGATAAGTAAGAGTGTCGAACCCAACAAGGAGCAGAAGGAAATGATAAGCGGTTTTCAGTAAGGTTTTCTCTGCAAGCACTGAAATTGTAGGTAATAGATAGTTTTGTGATAAGATAAATAGTAACGAGCAACAAGTAAATAAAGTAAATAAAGTGCAGCAAGGTGGCCCAATCCTTTTTCCAGCAAAGGATAAGCCTGGACAATTTTTAATAATAATGAAAGAGCTCCCAAGGACACATTGGGAATTATCGTCAAGCTAGTTTTCATCACGTTCATAAGATTCGCGTTTGGTACTTTGATAATTTGATATGTGGGTGGACCGGAACTTGGGTACTGCCCTAACTTGGACAAGCATCCCACTTATGATTAACCCCTATTGCAAGCATCCTCAACTACAAAATAAGTATTAAGGTAAACCTAACCATATCATTAGACATATGGATCCATAACAGCCCCTAATGAAGCAACGCATAAACTAGGGTTTAAGCTTCTGTCACTCTAGCAACCCATCATCTACTTATTACTTCCCCATGCCTTCCTCTAGGCCCAAATAATGGTGAAGTGTCATGTAGTCGACATTCACATAACACCACTAGAGGAAAAGACAACATACATCTCATCAAAATATCGAACAAATACCAAATTCACATGACTACTAATAGCAAGACTTCACCCATGTCCTTAGGAACAAATGTAACTACTCACAAAGCATATTCATGTTCATAATCAGAGGAGTAATAATATGCATAAAGGATCTGAACATATGATCTTCCACCAAGTAAACCAATTAGCATCAACTACAAGGAGTAATCAACACTACTAGCAACCCACAGGTACCAATTTGTGGTTTTGATACAAGATTGGATACAAGAGATGAACTAGGGTTTTGAGAGGAGATGGTGCTGGTGAAGATGTTGATGGAGATTGGCCCCCTCCCGATGAGAGGATCGTTGGTGATGACGTTGGTGATGATTTCCCCCTCTCGGAGGGAAGTATCCCCGGCAGAACAGCTCCGCTAGAGCCCTAGATTGATTCCGCCAAGGTTCCGCCTCGTGGCGGCGGAGTTTCATCCCGTAAGCTTGCCCACGATTTTTTCCAGGGTAAAAGTGTTGATATAGCAGAAGATGGACGCCGGAGGCCCACCAGGGGGCCTAGGAGATAGGGGGCGCGCCCTATAGGGGGGGCGCCCCCCTGTCTCCTGGACAGGGTGTGGGCCCCCTGGCCTATTTCTTTCGCTCAGAAATTCTTATTAATTCCAAAAAGTTGTTTCGTGGAGTTTCATGACTTTTGGAGCTGTGCAGAATACGTTTCCAACGTTTGCTCCTTTTCCAGCCAGAATTCCAGCTGCCGGCATTCCCCCTCTTCATGGTAAACCTTGTAAAATAAGAGAGAATAGCCATAAGTATTGAGATATAATGTGTAGTAACAGCCCATAATGTAAGAAATATTGATATAAAAGCATGATGTGAAATGGACGTATCAAACACCTCATGTGCATAGGAGGTGAGCTAGAGCACACAAATGCCTTCCCCTCGCCGGCCAGAAAAACAGAGCATTGTGGAGTGCTCTGCTGGCGCGATAGGGTATATATAGGCAACTCATATGTCCCAGTTCATGATAGAAACCGGGACTAAAGCTCAACATTCTGTCCCGGTTCAAGCCACGAACCGGGACCAATGGTTGTGGGCCAGGAGCGAGGACCATTGGTCCCGGTGCATGCTAGGAACCGGGAAAAATGGGTCCATACGAACCGGGACCAATGCCCACGAGGCCCCGGTCGGCCCCCTGGGCTGATGAACCGGGACGAATGCCCCCATGGATCCCGGTTCTTGACTGAACTGAGACTAATGGGCTGGCCAGGCCCGAATGAAAGCCCTGTTTTCTACTAGTGTCATGCTAGAAATTGCTTCTTGTGATACAAAACTGCTTTTTGGTTGTGCGAGTAAAGCAAATTGATATTCCAAAAATCACCGCAGCTTCACCACAAAGTGTTGAACCCTGGACAAAATATTAGCAATTTCATAGCAAGTCTCCCATCACCACAGCTAACTAACTACAAGTTTATACTAACATAGTTCAGAGGGAGAAAGCTACATCACCAATGCAGTTGTGCCTGCTACAGTGCACCCTGCACCCGATGGAGCGGTCATGGTTGTAGATTTGAACCTTGAGGCTGAGGACGGAGATGTGCAGCATGACGAGTTTGCCAGGGACGATCCTGTGGCGGCGACAGAAGTAGTGTCAGCCCCGGCCAAGCACCATCTGCCCCTCAAAGTTCTTGACCTACACCTAGATCTCGCACCACTTGTTTGCCGAGATCCTGACAACTCGGGGGAGCTTGACCGTGAGCCACTCCTTCATCACCTCCATGAACTTGGGATGGATGACGAGCATGGCAAGATCCTCCTCGTCTCGGATTTTCACGTAGAATCGAAGGGGCTCTCGGGACCCCTCCTCCTGGCCAGTCCTAGGAGCTTGTCCCCTTGAACATGGCAGGCTCATGAAGGCGATGCTGCCAAGCAGGTTCACCCTCTTGAGCCAGCGGTTTGTGGGGATGAAGTCCACGGCGGCCTCAGCGCCTTCGATGACCTGGTCTCCTCCTCCAGTGTCGTGGTACTAAGACTGACAGTAAGTGTAGGGGGTACGAATGACGAGGCAAGGTCCTAGCTACGGTGAGGTTCTACGCAAGTGCTTACGAGTTCGGGCCCCTCTCGGAGGAGGTAAAATCCCTACGTCTCGGTGCCCGTAGGCGGTTGACTGGATTTCAATCTATGCGTGTGTGTTACTGGGGGTGCGAACCCTTGTCCCAGAGGAGGGGGTGGCTTATATAGAGTGTGCCAGGACCCCAGCTATCCCCCGTTACAGAGGGTTCAATGTACATAAAGCGGGGGCGTTACTAGTAACGCCAGTTATAAAGTGTTATTTAATGCCTTTGAAGACTACGGAGTGAGTGCTTGACCGTTGCTGTTCTGTGCGACTCCTGGTCTTCAGTAGGTCGAGTAGTTTCTTGTATGGTCGAGTGGTCTTGTGGAGGAGGGATACCCGAGTGATCTGTTTGGTCGAGTGGATTGCACTCGACATCTTCATTGGGTATTCCTTGTTGTCTCTTGAGCTTCTTTGCTTCTATGGTAGTGACCTTGGGTAGGGTATATTGGTCAGGCCTATGACCCTACCCCAGGTTTATATCCTCATCACTAGCCCCAGAATGGATTGAGGTCCGAGTGGAAAGAAGGTTGAAGTTGATCTTGCTTCGACCCTTGTGTTTCACAAGTACTTGCGTTGAACGGGAGACTCATGTTGGAACTTCAGCTTTGCTTCAGTCGCCTCGATCGATTCAGAAATTGTCGAGTGAATTTATAGCATTACCTGTCGAGTGTTGCTTTTTACTGCGAGGTCTTTGGCGTGATTGGTTACGGCGTATCCCGGATTTGACGGGATTCAAAATTTCGGGGAAGCGCGCGGGGCGGAGCGTGCCGTGGTAAGCAGGATGGATAGACAGGAGCGCCTCGATCCCCGCGCCACTTTTTTCGCCACGTACCCAGTGTGCGTCTGTTGCGGTATTTGACAGGATCGCCCAGGCCCATGCGTCAGCCACTCGGAAGTGGGCCTTTAAAAGGCGACGAGGCCGAGGCGCCTGCACTGTGCGCGCCCATTCTCCCCTCTTCTCCTTTGCTTCTCCACCGCATCCGGCTCCTCCGCTCTCGACGCCGCCACTCCGCCACCATGGTGAAGGACAAAACGGCAGTGCTGGAACGCAAGAAGTACGAAACTGGGGGGGGGGGAGAAAGGCAAGAAGACCAACCGGGGGTCGTCGTCGCGGTCGGCGCTGCCGTGGGTTGGATCCAGGGCGACTGGATCCGATCCTCGCTCCGGCAGGAAGATCTGGATGAGCTAGCTGAGTCTGGATTAATCGCCAATGGCACCGCGCGGTTGCCGGAGGGGGAGACGGAACCGCAGCCGCGACCGGGTGAGTGTGTTCTGCTCGCCACCCACATTGACCGCGGTTTTCTGCTTCCCCGCACCCTTTTTCCGGGGTTTTTGAACTTCTTCGGAGCCCAACTCCACCACTTTTCTCCCAACACCATCACATACCTTGCCGCATTCGTGTCCATGTGTGAGAGTTTTCTTGGCTTCCGACCGCACTAGGGCCTTTTGAAGCACATTTTCACTACCCGCTCCCAGTCGGTGAAGAAAGCAAACACGAGTGACGAGAAAACATAGGTTATCCAGATTTGTGGGGGCTTGCGCATCCAGAAGAGGAAAAGGAGCTCTTTCCCTTCCATGACCCTTCCTGAGTCAGTCAGGGGCTGGCAGTCGACCTGGGTCTACTGCCAGGACGTTGCCACTCCAGGCCAGTCGATTGGACTTCCCCCTTTTACCTTCGATCGTGTTCAGACCCCCTCTCCGCTGAAAGTGACTGCTGAAGAGAAGGTGGAAACAAACTTGTTGGTCGAGAGGGTGGTTCAGCTGATCAATCAGGGCATGATGGGCATGGATTTACTGGAGGTGTTTCTCAGTCGATGCATCCAGCCGCTTCAGGATCTGGACCACCCGATGTGGATGTACTCTGGCACCAATGACACTGCTCGGGTCCACCCGGCGGAGGTCCCGGCCAAAATGGTGGCCATGTAGTTGAAGAGCATTACAGGGAACAAGGAAAACCCCAGCGGAGCCATGAGGGTCATTCCATTCAGCGACAGCAATCCACCAGACAAGGTTTGAACTTTGCTACTGACAGTTTTCCCGTGCATCTTGCATCTGTCTTTGAATCCGACTAAAATTCGCTCGACTCTTTGTTTTATAGATTTATACCGAGATGTACTCCATGCCCAACGGAGAGCAAATTCTGGAGCAGGACCAAGAGGGGGAAGATAGTGCAGATGAGAGCAGCGACTGGCAGTCTCCGGAGGATGACGACAAGGAGGAGAGCGACGAGGCCGACGACGACGAGATGGTCGACTCGCTGCCACGCTTGGAGCGTCGAACCAAACTTCACCATGATCCAGCGGGCGAGCGTGGCAAGACCGTGGCTCCCAGCACCCAGGCGCAGAAACGCACTCGGACGTCGACTCCGGAGCCGACGGAGAAGGTCGCCAAGCAGCCTAAGGTCGTGCCCCCGAAGGCTCGGTAAACCTTGCCCAGGATCAAGATGGACGTTCCAGTCGCCTCTAGGTGAGCACTTGATCCTTCTACGCTTTTTTCTTCCAACTTATACTTCTGCTTTTACCGAGTGGACTATGAACTTTTTCAGCCCTGCAACTTCTGTTATTGACATGGATGTTGACAACGCCCCAGGGGATGGGGAGGCCGATGAGGTGGTTACTTCCTGTCGTAGCATTAATTCGTCAGATTTCCTAGTGTGAGGACTTAGTCGTGAGGCCAACGCATCTATATGGTAGCTTGAGAGGGGTTGAGCGGAATCGCGGAAACGCAACACAAGACAAAGATTTAGACAGCTTCGGGCCCCGGGAAACATCATTCGGTAACAACACTACATGCTGTTTGTGGCTAAGTCTCATTATCATCACGAGGGATTCGCCGTAAACCGGATCTCCCAATTATGTCTAACCCTAAGGTTTTTTTTCTCCCCCTCTTGGGGTGCCCTGCCCCTCCTTATATATGTTGACATGTAGAGTCCAACTCGGATTAAGACTTCAACTATTCTGACTTCTCTTCATGGGCTTCTTAACATCTTGGGCTTCATAATGTCTCAGGTTTCATAACCTCTGGCAACCGAGTTATCACTATCTGTCGGGTTATGACTGGTGTCGGTTTATGATGGTCTGCCGGTTTATGACCATCTGTCGGTTTATGATTGTCTGCCGGGTTATGATTCTCTGCCGAGTTATGATTGACTTAACACCTGCCGGGTTATCATCTCACTTAACTCCTGCCGGTTTATCATCTGACTTAACTCCTGCCGGTTTACCACCTGCCGGTTTACCGTCTGTCTTAGCCATCTGTCTTAACTGTCTGTCTTAACTGCCTACCGGTTTACCGTCCGCCGGTTTACCAAGTCCCATCCAGGTTGTGACTCCAGCTGGGTCATACCGCGGGGTATATCCCCGACATTAGCCCCCAGTTTAATTTGGATTTATCCATGTTAAAGTGATCCTGATCATCCTTAAGTCCTTGTCATTTCCTTCTTCTGGAAAATCCAGGTCAATCGGCCATCTTCATAATCAATTTGCTGACATTGGTTTGTCACAGAGAAATATTTTGAAGAATAATTCATTTGACTCAGCTCCCAATGCTTAACAAAAATATTGGTCCTTGAAATACTCATCTTATCTTTAGCCAGCTTAAGGATGTAGAACTTGCCGGTTTATTATTGCCAAAATTGTCAGTTTATAAATATTGATGGCATCGGGTCATAATTGTAGTTAACATCAACTTTAAAAATATACCTCTTATATACCTATCACTTGTAGCCCCCAAGTCTTAAGAAGGCAACGTAGTAACAGCTTAAGAATTGCTTCAATATGAATATCACCAGCTTGAAGAAATCCATGTTGTTCATCTCAATTATTAGTCATAAACTGAGTATTCCACATATGTAGCCCCCAAGTGCCGGGTTGTCATGCTTGCAGCAACCTGGGACTTGAAATTGCCTTTTACTCATAAAACTTCAACCAGTGTAACCCCCAAGGGCCGGATCATTATGCAATAATGAGCAGGGAATTTATATATACTTCATTGAAAATAACATCATATGATGTAACCCCCATCATGGGGCTTGAACCCACGTCCACAAGGTTGAGAGCTTTGTGTTTTACCAACTGAGCAGTGGCCCTTTCAATATAATGGATTAAAGCTTGTGTACCTTGAATTAATGACAGGAGCAATTGGCAGCCCCCAAGGGCCGGCTCATTACGATGTGATGAGTCGGGTCTTCAATAAGGTGAGCAAACAATGATTTTGTATTAGCCCCCAAGCAACATGAGACTTATATATTTGATGTAATCCCAACTTGAATAACATAGCCCCCAAGTGCCGGGTCATAAGCCTGCAGCGACTCGGGACTATTCCTTCCATTGTAGAATAAATTATATCCATTGCGCTGAAGCGACATTGAAAACCTCAACCATAATATTGGTTATTGATAACCATGATAAAAATCCGGCCATGTTGGCTATTTAAAGATTTTAATAATATAACCTGGTTTGAAAACCGATTCCTGCCATATAAACTGGTATATCCGTGCACATATGATACATGCTATGATGATGTAGTGATGATGCAATATATGATGATGTATGTGTATGATCAAGAGGGTTTAAGCTATGGTTCAGATACGACCAGAGTCCCCAACTAGTTATAATTGTGGCATTGCGCCGATCAAGAGGTGTAGTTATGGTTCTAATACGACCAAGCCCCCAAGTGATTTCCCTGGTGCTCTTATGCCTATCAAGAGGTGTAACTATGGTTTGAACCCATAGCCCTTGAAACAAAGCGAATGACAAGGCCAAAGTAGCTGACTCTTATCGCTAACTTGACTCGGTCTAAGGGCGAGCTTGAATACAACTCACAGAACGACTCCTCCAGGTGCCTTCAGGCACTCAAACAGATAGTGAGACACACACCATCTATAGAACTTGAATGACAATACACCCATATATTCTAGCTAACAATCAAAAACTGTATCCAAATGGAGGGGACACTCTTCCTTCAGAAAGATGCCTTCGAAAGAAAAGCTCTTCCCTCAACGACACAGCACATTTTCTCAAATATTAATCAATTTGCTGACATTGGTTTGTCACAGAGAAATATTTTGAAGAATAATTCATTTGACTCAGCTCCCAATGCTTAACAAAAATATTGGTCCTTGAAATACTCATCTTATCTTCAGCCAGCTTAAGGATGTAGAACTTGCCGGTTTATTATTGCCAAAATTGTCGGTTTATAAATATTGATGGCACCGGGTCATAATTGTAGTTAACATCAACTTTGAAAATATACCTCTTATATACCTATCACTTGTAGCCCCCAAGTCTTAAGAAGGCAACGTAGTAACAGCTTAAGAATTGCTTCAATATGAATATCACCAGCTTGAAGAAATCCATGTTGTTCATCTCAATTATTAGTCATAAACTGAGTATTCCACATATGTAGCCCCCAAGTGCCGGGTTGTCATGCTTGCAGCAACCTGGGACTTGAAATTGCCTTTTACTCATAAAACTTCAACCAATGTAACCCCCAAGGGCCGGATCATTATGCAATAATGAGCAGGGACTTTATATATACTTCATTGAAAATAACATCATATGATGTAACCCCCATGATGGGGCTTGAACCCACGTCCACAAGGTTGAGAGCTTTGTGTTTTACCAACTGAGCAGTGGTCCTTTCAATATAATGGATTAAAGCTTGTGTACCTTGAATTAATGACGGGAGCAATTGGCAGCCCCCGAAGGCCGGCTCATTACGATGTGATGAGTCTGGTCTTCAATAAGGTGAGCAAACAATGATTTTGTATTAGCCCCCAAGTGACATGAGACTTATATATTTGATGTAATCCCAACTTGAATAACATAGCCCCCAAGTGCCGGGTCATAAGCCTGTAGCTACTCGGGACTATTCCTTCCATTGTAGAATAAATTATATCCATTGTGCTGAAGCGACATTGAAAACCTCAACCATAATATTGGTTATTGATAACCATGATAAAAATCCAGCCATGTTGGCTATTTAAAGATTTGAAAAATATAACCTAGTTTGAAAACCGATTCCTGCCATATAAACAGGTATATCCGTGCACATATGATACATGCTATGATGATGTAATGATGATGCAATATATGATGATGTATGTGTATGATAAGAGGGTTTAAGCTATGGTTCAAATACGACCAGAGTCCCCAACTAGTTATAATTGTGGCATTGCGCCGATCAAGAGGTGTAGTTATGGTTCGAATACGACCAAGCCCCCAAGTGATTTCCCTGGTGCTCTTATGCCTATCAAGAGGTGTAACTATGGTTTGAACCCATAGCCCCCAAGTGATTTCCCTGGTGCCCTTATGCCTATCAAGAGGTGTAACTATGGTTCGGATACGACGAAGCCCCCAAGTGATTTCCTTGGTGGCCTTAAACCTATCAAGAGGTGTAGCTATGGTTCGGATACGACCAAGCCCCCAAGTGATTTCCCTGGTGCCCTTATGCCTATCAAGAGGTGTGACTATGGTTCGAACATAGCCCCCAAGTGATATTGTGAGCTGTGCTCAAGGGATACCCATGTTTGAGCTGTGCTGTGCAGCGGACTCTCTTTGGCCCCTTATGATAATATTGATAATATTGATAATATTGGCTTGATAGCCGGATCAAGAGGGTATTCATAGCTATGCTCAATGAGCAGGAAGTCGCCATGTGATCAATAATACGATAAGCCAATAAGGCAGGATACCCATGTTTGAACCGCGCATCATGGCAACAGGTCCTCTTCGGCAACCTTTAACTTTTTGCAAGAGATAAATTCTTCTTGAACCAGAATTTTAAACCGGATATTGAGAGCTTCAAAGCTTTGTGGGAGACAGTTTTCCCTTGAACCGGATTTTAAACCGAAATCCTTCCTTTTAAGCCGGAAATTTTCTGATGGCCCTTAAATTTGCACCAATAGGGCGGTTTAGGGTCCTGCATTAAATAATTTTGCAAGCCGGAGTAATTGCTCTTTTAAAGAAAGCCATATATAATATAAAAATATACTGGATGGATTGCACCTGATATGTTAGGTTAGTTAATATCCACCGCGGGGTTGATGATCACCATAGTGATGCTGAAATCAATCATGACCGAGTCGGCTGCGGCAGCAGGTAGATGAGCCGTCCGCGGAAATGTAAGCCGGTGTGAACGGGCGAGGCAATCGCAGGCACGGGCGACGAGTCAGTCGCATGTGTTGATGTAGCAGAGGCCGCGATTTGCACACGTATCCGTCGAGCAGCATGATTCGGACAAGCGCTAGCGCAAAAAATGATTTGGCGCATGCCCCTTACGACACCTTTGTAAAGAATAATAATCCTGGTGACCTGTCACACAAACGCGGGCACCAACATTGGATGATATACTCACATATACTGTTAACTTTGTCCAATCTTTTAAATCGCCGGACGCGTTTGACCACCTCATGGAGTAATATTCTGCACCATGGTCTTCCCGTAGTCAAAATACAGACTAGCGGTCGGAGCACTAGTACTGCCTCTGATCTTTTTTCTCGGCGTTTATGCTTATCCCGCATACCACGGAAAACATCAAATTGTCTTACTCCTGGATTGCTACGGAAGAGGCGTCGGGCAGTTGCAATGATCGGCTTAAAGCCACTGTATCCATGTGCCCACGTTCTCCTCCCCGGCCTTTTTGCATGCACACAGGTTCCTTGTCCCATCCCTTTCTCTGTAGATGTGCATGCGCCTGCATGCGGTTTTTTTAGCCGCAGGTCGACGAGGCCCCAGGCGGGTCAACAACGGAGGCGACCAGCTCAATGCAGAGACAGCAGCCGGCTTAGCGTCAGAAGTGGCGGTTTATCAATGCAGAGACAACACACGCGACTCCAACCAGCGACCCAAAAAGCAAGGCCGCAAGGGCGACTCAATGACTCGAGCAGAAGTGGCTGACGAAGGTAACTCCGGCGGTCGACGGCCCGATGCGGCCGCCGAGGCAGCTTGCAGGCGGAGAAAAACATTAGGCAGAACCGCGGCGGCAGGGTGGCCCGTCCTCGGACACGACGTGATGAAGCGGCGACTCGGCGGCGGTTTAGCACCTCAGGCAGCTCATGCCCTTGCTTGAAATAGGCGCGTACGACAATGGTTCAACGCGGCGACTCAGGGTCACGGGCGGGAGCTCACGCGAGGACGGCTCGGAGGCCAGTGGCGGTTTATCATAACAGAAGCAACACGGAGGCGCGGCTCAGGGTGCAGCAGTGGCGGGTCACAACGGTGAAGATAGGAGAACCGGCTGGGGTTAACCGGAACAAGCCATGGCGGGTCTCGGTGGTGGCGGTTCAGGCGCGGCTGGTTTGATGATGCAACGGCGGCCGGCAAAGCATCAGAGGCGGTTCGTTGCAGTCAACCAAGGTCGGGGTAATATCCGGCGCTTGATGTGAAGGTAGCAGCTCGGCGATTCAACATAAGGTCGTGAGGGCGGCTTCGGGCACGGCCGCTTGACGCGTCGGCCACGGCAGCGGCAGCCCAATGCGAAGATGAGCCTGGTTCGATGCAGGCGGCACCAGCCGGTGGCTGAAACGGCTGGGCCGGCCTGCAGCAGCCCGAGGCGGAGTTTAATCTGGAGCAAAGAGGCGGGCCGGCGGCTGTGGTTGAAACGGTTGCGGCTCTCGGCAGCGTCTCGACGGATCAGCACGAGGCTGTGGGGGCGAGGCCGGCAACTCATCAGAGCCGGCTCAGAATCGACGGCTCAAGAAACGAGTCACGGCAAACCCGGCGCGGGGGAGCAATGGCAGCCCGGAGCAACAGGCGATTTGATCCAGATTGAAGCCATGACGATAACTTGAAGGTAAGCGAGGCTGAGACCTCCGGGGACTTAAAGACGGCTGTAAGTGGTGACTTGGAACGGCCGTTGAGGCGAGGCGGCTCGGCACGGGTCACAGCGGCGAAGCTCGTGGCTGTAGAGGCGGAGGTGACGTGTAAGACCCGGTTGGCGGCTTAATGCAGTGGCGCGGTGAGCTCGAAGCGGAGGTGTTGCCGGCGAAAATGGGGCATGAGCGTGACCCGCCGATGCGGTGAGGCAGAAGAAATCAGCGCGTGAGGCGTGGAACCCACAGCGGCGGAGGCAGACGCGACCCGGCACAGCAACTCATGCAGAAGCAGAGGGGCGTTGTTAGACTGTATAGCTTCTGTATATGTGTACGTATATGTGTACGTATGATGTAACGTTGTACCCCTTCATTATATATATGAGATAGGCCACCCCTAGAGGGTTGAGCCGGTTCCCCAAACCTATTGTCTTACATGGTATCAGACTAGGTCATACGCTTCCGCTACATCCTATGCCACCGCCGTCGTTTTCTTCGTCGCTTCACGTCGTGCCGCCGCCATCTTCCGATCGCGCCGCCGCCACCATGTCGGGATCTGCCGCGTCGGGCTCCTCCACGGCCAGCTATCTGCCGGCCTCCCTGGCGGCCCTCCTCTCCCGGCCCCTCGACTCTGCCGCGGCTGCTACACTCCCGATCGGGACGAGGAGCGTCGGCTCCTTCTCCTCCTCGTCACCAGGAACTTCGCTGGTGGTCCGCACCTCTAGCGCCACGACGGGCGCCTCCTCGCCCGCCTTCGTCAGCAACAACGCCGTCGCCTCGATGGAGGCCTCTGACCCGGCCCTGATGGCCGGCCTCGCCGCGTCGGGCGCGGCTCCTGCACCGTCCGTCTCCGCGGCCGCACCTGTCACCGCTGCCCCTATGGCACCCTTGCCTCCGGCAGCATCCACGGGTTCCCTACCACCGCCGCCGTTTCACTTCGGGAACCTCATCACCATCAAGTTGTCATCGGACAATTACATCTTCTGCCGTGCGCAGGTTCTCCCGCTTCTTGGGAGTCATTACCTGCTTGGCTACGTCGACGGTTCTCTCCCATGTCCCCCTGCGCTGATCGATAGCGTGCACGGCCCGGTTTACATTCCGGCTCACCATGTTTGGATGGGGCAGGACCAAGCGAACCTCTCCTCCATCCAGGGGTCGCTCATTCCGGCTGTTGCCGGTCTTGCTGTTTTCGCCAAGACGTCCCGTGAGGCTTGGACCATTCTTGAGCGCTCATTTGCAGCACAGTCGCAGGCTCGTGTCTCTGCGCTCCGTCGTCAACTTGGGGAGTGTCAAAAACTTGACTCCACTGCCACCGAGTTCTACAACAAGGTCAAGGGCCTCGCCGACACGTTGGCCTCTATTGAACAGCCCCTCAAAGACTCCGAGTTCAACTCGTTTATTGTCAATGGTCTTGATGAGGAGTATGATGCCTTAGTCGAGATCATTAACGAGCGGGGCAACTCGACACACATGCCGGCGCACGAGGTCTTTGCCCGTCTCCTTCTCACTGAGCAACGGGTCGAGGCGCGCCGCTCCAGGAGCACTGGCTCCCTCTCGGCCAACGCCGTCACCAAGGGTGGCCGCTCTTCTTCATCATCTCGGGCTCCTTCGGGGTTGCCACCACCGCCGCTTCGGCCCCCCTCCTACTGCGACATTACCGGGGGCTGGCGGTCAGCGTGTGTGTCAGCTTTGTGGTCGCGATGGGCACTGGGCCTCTAAGTGTCATAAACGCTTTTAGAAGAGTTTTCTGGGCCTCGGAAATGATGGCAAGGACACGCGCAACTTTGCGCGTCAAGTGGCCATGGCAGATCGACCGGTGGCCACAAAGCAGCAAGGGGACACTCAGTCCTACTCTGTTGATCCTCACTGGTATATGGACTCTGGGGCAACGGAGCATCTGACGAGTGAGATGGGCAAGCTCCATACTCGCGAACCCTACCATGGCTCCGACAAGATCCACACCGCCAATGGAGCAGGTATGCATATATCTCATATTGGTCAAGCATCTCTTCTCACTAGGCATGCCAATAGGAGTCTTCAACTTCGTGATGTGCTTAGAGTTCCCTCTGTGACACGTAATATTCTTTCTGTTCCTAAACTCACACGTGATAATAATGTGCTTTGTGAATTTCATCCTTTTGACCTTTTTATCACGGATCGGGGCACGAGGGACATTCTTCTTAGCGGGCGGTTGTGCCAGGGCCTCTATCGTTTGGAGCATCCTGGTGTCGCTCGCGTGTTCAGTGGAGTTCGGGTATCTCCGTCACAGTGGCATGCTCGCCTTGGTCACCCGGCCACACCTATCGTTCGTCATGTTTTATGTCGTCATGAGCTTCCTAGCATGTCTAGTAATAAAGATGTAGCATTGTGTGATGCTTGTCAGCAGAGGAAGAGTCATCAACTTCCTTTTTCGGAGTCCAGTCGTGAGGTTAAACATCCTTTAGAACTTGTTTTCTCTGATGTATGGGGTCCTGCTCAGACTTCTGTCAGTGGTCACAATTATTATATCAGTTTCGTTGATGCTTATAGTCGCTTTACCTGGCTTTATCTTATTAAACGCAAATCTGATGTGTTCGACATTGTTGTTCAGTTTCAAAAACATATTGAACGCCTTCTCAAGCACAAAATTGTTCATGTCCAGTCGGACTGGGGGGGGTGAGTATCGCAACCTCAACTCCTTCTTTCAGTCGCTTGGGATCGCTCACCGTTTAGCATGTCCACATACACATCAACAGAATAGATCTGTGGAACATAAGCATCATCATATTGTTGAAACTGGTCTTACTCTTTTGGCCCATGCATCGGTTCCGTTTCGGTTCTGGAGTGATGCTCTTACCACTGCATGTTTTCTCATAAACCGCACCCCACTCGTGTTTTGAATATGAAGACTCCCATTGAAGTTCTCCTTAATGAACAACCTGATTATACCTTCTTTAAGGTTTTTGGGTGTGCTTGTTGGCCGCATCTCCGTCCTTATAACAAACGCAAGCTTGAGTTTTGTTCCAAGAAGTGTGTTTTTCTTGGTTATAGCTCTCTTCATAAAGGTTACAAATGTCTTCATGTTCCCACAAATCGTGTCTATATATCTCGGGATGTTGTGTTTGATGAGCAAGTTTTTCCCTTTGCCAAGCTTCCTGTGTCCACTGCTGAACCATCATCTTTGCATTCATCCTCCGTTGCATCTGACCAATTTGATGATGTTGCATACTCTCCTATTTTGCTACCTAACCATGGTGCAGGCACTGGACGTGGAGCTCGGTTGGAGATTTTGGAGGCGTCGTCGTCTCCTCCTGATAATCGTGAGGAATCCCTGCATGGCCTCGGCAATCGTGCTCATGCACATCGGGCCGACCTCCTCCTACGCCGACTGCTTCAGCGCCCCCGGCCCCTGGACTGGCGCCCTTGATCTCTGGGCCATCTTCATCGCCCATGGGCTCGGAGTCGGCCGCTGAGCCGGCCTCGCCGTTTCGCCAGGAGGCCTCATCGTCTCGGCCCGCCACCACGGCCGCTGAGCCGACCTCACCGCTTCGCCTGGAGGCCTCGTCGTCCTCTCGGCTCACCATCACGCCGGCCTCGTCACCCTCTCGGCCTGACACGGCTGGGTCGTGCTCGCCTGGGCCGTGCTCGCCTGGACCGAGCTCATCTGCTCCTGGAGCCCTCTCGCCATTGCTCCCTGAGGCATCTCCATCGATGGTCGAGGCCTCGCCATCGTCGTCACCACCTACATCACCGTCGGTGCTTTCTGACGCATCTTCGTCACTGGCTGTGGCGTCGCCATCACCGTCACCTGTGGCTCCTGTGGCTCCTCAACGACCACATACGCGGAGTCGCAGTGGAGTCTTTCAGCCCAAACAGCGCACTGATGGTACGGTTGCCTGGTTGGCTGCATGTCTGGCTGCTATCCGTGCGGATCCTACTTCTGAGCCTCGTATGTACCAAGCTGCTCGCAGCATACCTCATTGGCGAGAGGCTATGGAACAGGAGTACCATGCTCTTCTTCGTAACAAGACATGGACTCTTGTTCCTCCCACACCCCGAGTTAATGTCATCGATTCTAAATGGGTTTTTAAAGTGAAGAAGCATTCTGATGGTTCTATTGAGCGCTACAAGGCGCGGCTGGTTGCTCGAGGATTTCGGCATCGTTATGGTCTTGATTACGACGACACTTTCAGCCCAGTTGTTAAACCGACTACCATCAGGCTTCTTCTCTCTCTTGCAGTTACTTGGGGTTGGTTTCTTCGTCAGCTCGATGTGCAGAATGCTTTTCTCCATGGTGTTCTGGAGGAGGAGGTCTATATGCGGCAGCCACCAGGGTTCTCTGATCCTGATCATCCTGATTATCTGTGCCGTCTTACGAAAGCACTCTATGGTCTGAAGCAGGCCCCCCGTGCTTGGCATGCATGTCTTGCGACAGCTCTACGTGCTCATGGTTTTGCATCATCGGCTGCTGACTCTTTGTTATTTCTTCTACAACGGCCTGAAGTTATCATGTACCTGCTAGTCTATGTGGATGATATTATACTTGTCATTTCTTCTCAGTCGGCTGCTGCTGCTCTTGTTCGGTCTCTTGGTGTTGACTTTGCAGTCAAAGATCTTGGGAAGCTTCACTACTTTCTTGGTGTGGAAGTCGCTTCTCTCTCTGATGGTCTTGTTATGACACAGAAGAAGTACTGTTTGGACTTATTGCAGCGGGCTGGAATGCTTAAGTGCAAACCAATTACTACACCTATGTCTGCTACTGACAGGATCACTGCTGTAGATGGTGAGCTTCTTCCCTCTGCTGATGCGACACAGTACAGGAGTATTGTTGGTGGGTTGCAGTACTTGACGATCACCCATCCAGATATTTCATTTGCTGTCAACAGAGTATGTCAGTATCTCCAGGCACCTCGTGACGCTCATTGGTCTGCAGTTAAGCGCATCTTGCGCTACATTCGCTTCACCTTGTCCTATGGCTTGCACATTCGACCGAATCCCTCTGGGATCATTTCAGCATATTCTGATGCGGATTGGGCTGGCAGTCCGGATGACAGGCGATCCACGGGGGGCTATGCTTTGTTCTTTGGCTCTACCTTGATCGCCTGGAGTGCTCGGAAACAAGGTACTGTTTAACGTAGCAGTACTGAAGCTGAGTATAAGGCTGTGGCTAATGCAACTGCAGAGATCATCTGGTTGCGGTCTTTACTTCAGAAGTTGGGTATATCTCAGTCACAGTCTCCTATTCTTTGGTGTGATAACATCGGTGCTACATACCTATCTGCTAATCCGGTATTTCATGCCCGAACGAAACACATCGAAGTGGACTATCATTTTGTACGGGAACGGGTATCTCAGAAGCAACTACAGATCAAGTTCATCTCTTCCAAAGATCAACTTGCAGACATCTTCACCAAGCCGTTACCTCTTCCGCAGTTTGAGAATTGTCGGCGCAATCTTATCCTTCTAGATTCTTTAGGAAGTGGCTAAGATTGAGGGAGGGTGTTAGACTGTATAGCTTCTGTATATGTGTACGTATGATGTAACGTTGTACCCCTTCATTATATATATGAGATAGGCCACCCCTAAAGGGTCGAGCCGGTTCCCCAAACCTATTGTCTTACAGGCGTCGGCGTGGGCGATGTTGGAATAATCCAAACATTATGGTAGCTAATTAGGCAAGTACAAGTTATACGTGTGTGAGGTTCTAGTTCGATTAGGATTAGTACCAGGGTGATCAACGTTGCCGGTTGATTAGTTTAGGAAAGTGACTTCGCGTGTCCTAGTAGCTAGTAGTGTGCCTATTAGGCTAGGAGTTTGCCTTTGTTGGGATGTGTCCGTGTTGCTTCTGGGGTCCAAAGCAAGTACGAGAAAGGTCTCGAGTTGGACGATGTTATGGCTGGTACGTGTATATATACACAGCCAGGTCATGAGATTTGTAACACCAAGAGAAAACAGAAAAGCAATAAAGAGAGGAATTAGAGGGTGCGAGATGCACCCTTGGCTATCAGTTTTTTGTGCGCGTGCATTCGTGCTATTTGATGTGATCGATCCTAAGGGCAGAATTCCAACAATTGGTATCTACAGCAAGGTTGAGGTGAAGCTGCGCTTGCCCCGGGGTAGCGACCCGACTAGCGCCTCGGGGCGGGCGATACAGTCGTTGGTGTAGCGACAACGACGAGCACAAGATCTAGTCATTGGGTGGTGCAGCGACGACGAGTAGGCGACGAGGATGCTGTCACAAGCGAGACATCGGGTGATTGTTGTTCGACGAAACGACATGGAGGAGGTTGACGGGAGTAGTAGTGCCGAGGTGCGGTG
>NC_041381.1:711770602-711791544 GCF_002162155.2 Triticum dicoccoides
AGGCGACAAAGTTGTGAGCTGTCATCAAGGTGTGCACATGAGTTCTTGTAAGGTGCGGCCAAGAGCTCAGGTGTGTGAGCCGTCTGCTGCAGTTGAGATGCGTCACTGGCGGAGGAGAATTGCGAGAGAGAGCGAGCGGAAAAAGGAATCGTGCCTTGAGTTTCCTTTCGTGGGCGTGGAGTTCTGACCAGTTCATATACGGTGGAGATGCGTTGCACGTATATGGCGAGTTGTGTTGCCGTTGGACAGGAGGTGTCGTTCGATAAGATGTGGCATCAGCGACAATAAGAAGATGCGAAGATGTGACGGGTGAAGAGATGTGTCTCCCCGTGTGCAAGCAACCGACTGGAAGATGAAGATCAACGCGAAGATGGGCGCGCACCAGTAAGTCGTGTTCCTGCATGAGGCTATACATTTAGTCTGTATGTAGCACACTAAGATGTGACAGCGTGGCTGGTAGTCCGGATAATCGTTGGTCCAGTCCACAAGTCGGTGTGAGAAAGAAAAGATGATGCTGAAGTGGTGGCCATCGTGACGAAGAAAAGAGAATTTGTTGTCCGGTAAGTCGCATCACCGGAGATAACCGGCATGACAAGATGAATAGGAGGTCGTCTGCGTGTCTCGTCGAGTAAAGTGTCGGTTGTTTGGATTAGGGAGTGAATGTTGGAATAATCCAAACATTATGGTGGCTAATTAGGCAAGTACAAGTTATACGTGTGTGAGGTTCTAGTCTAGTTCGATTAGAATTAGTACTAGGGTGATCAACGTTGCCGGTTGATTAGTTTAGGAAAGTGACTTCGCATGTCCTAGTAGTAGTGTTCCTAGTAGGCTAGGAGTTTGCCTTTGTTGGGCTGTGTCGGTGTTGCTAATGGAGTTCAAAGCATGTACGAGAAAGGTCTTGAGTTGGTCGATGTTATGGCTGGTACGTGTATATATACACAGCCAGGTCATGAGATTTGTAACACCAAGAAAAAACACGATAAAGAGAGGAATTAGAGGGTGCGAAACGCACCCTTGACTATCAGTTTTTTGTGCGCGTGCGTTCGTGCTATTTGATGTGATCGATCCTGAGGACAGAATTCCAACAGGTGACTCGTCCAATGGCAGCGAAAAACGGAGACGAAAATGATGCAGCAGTGGGCGGCGCGGGCCAGTGGTTGCTCCAAAAGTGGCTCTACTCAGTTGCGGGGCAGAGCGAGGAGGAGAGCCGTTGTAAGGCCAACTCTACCGCGTGACCCATTTCTACCCCAAATCGTCCGTTTGTGTTTGTTTGGGGTAAAACGGACAAATCGAACGACCCAATGCATGAGAGCATACCGACGTTTCGTCCGGTCTGTGTCCGCTTTTGCCCCATTTTCAGATCAAAGTTGCTCACAATTTGGGGTCAAAGCGGACAGAAAGCGGACGTCTTCGCGTCCTTCTCGTCCGTCTGTGTCCGCCCTCGCCCCCACCTGTTACTCTCTCCTTTTCTGTACCTGGCCCACCACGTGCACCCACCACGGACAAAATCCGGACAAAATATGGGGTAGCAGCGGTGGGTGCAGCGAGTTTGTCCGGCCTCTATCCGGCGTTTGTTCTCCTTATTTTTATCCCATACGGACAAAATCCGGATAATGAACGGGCGACGGTAGACATGGAAATGCCCGGTCCGAAGCGAGTGGCAGGGCGAGGCCGTGAAGACAAGATCGATTCCCATCGTCTGACTTTGCTAATCCTGGTGTTTTGTCTTTGCTTGCATGTTAACCCCAACCTCTAATACCGGGACGGATTGTCTGACCATATGAGAGCTTCAGTCTTTCTTGATGGTATATATTTTCTCTATGAATTTGCAAAGGCAATTCTTATCTGGTCACTTTCCCATGTAGCAGTTTTGGCCAATAAAAATTTGAAATTGTAGATCAACCTGACCATCACGTGGCAGTGGCAGAGTATTAATTGAAGTATTATAATTGTTACTGTTGTCTTGTACAAACAGAAATGTCTTCCCATTGTTTTGAGGACACCGCATCCAGTCTGATTCCTTTATGCGTGTGCCTCTTGATTGGTCGACCAGAAGAAAACAAGGATTCCGACGATTCGACCACTTGGTCTCGGCGACTTGCAGCAGTAAACAAACCACAACCCAAACCCTAATTTCTCTTGAACTTTGGACGGGACTTGATCCGACCGCACGCCTTCGAGACAATGTAAATCTTTCTGCAATGATTCTTCTTCACCCATAAAATTGCGAATTTCTTTATCCCTGATAAAGATCCCTTTAAGAACTCAACATCACTGTGCGCAAGCCCCACAGTGGGCACCAACTGTCGTGGAATTAACACGTCAGATGTCCTAGTGTGAGGACTTAGTCGTGAGGCCAACGCATCTGTGTGGTAGCTTGAGAGGGGTTGAGTGGAATCGAGGAAACGCAACACAAGACAAAGATTTAGACAGATTCGGACCCCGAAAAACATCATCCGGTAACAACTCTACATGCTGTTTGTGACTAAGTCTCATTATCATCACGAGGGAGTCGCCGTAAACCGGATCTCCCAGTTATGTCTGGATCTCCCAGTTATGTCTAACCCTAAGGTTTTTTTTCTCCCCCCTCTTGGGGTGCCCTGCCCCTCCTTATATATGTTGAACGGGAGGGTTACATGTGGAGTCCAACTCGGATTAAGACTTAAACTATTATGACTTCTCTGCATGGGCTTTTTAACGTCTTGGGCTTCATAACGTCTCAGGTTTCATAACCTCTGGCAACCGAGTTATCAGTGTCTGCCGGGTTATGACTGGTGCCGGTTTATGACCATCTTCCGGTTTATGATTGTCTGTCGGGTTATGATTCTCTGCCGGGTTATGATTGACTTAACATCTGTCGAGTTATCATCTGACTTAACTCCTGCCGGGTTATCATCTGACTTAACTCCTGCCGGTTTACCACCTGCCGGTTTACCGTCTGTCTTAGCCATCTGTCTTAACTGTTTGCCGGTTTACCATCCGCCGGTTTACCGAGTCCTAGCCAGGTTATGACTCCGGCCGGGTCATACCGCGAGGTATATCCCCGACACTTCCCGAGCCGGTAAGCCCTTTCCAATTTGAATTTGATCTTCCGACTGATTCACTGGTCGATTGAACTCTTGGGGTCATCCCTGGTGTAGCCCCGCGAGACGTCATTACTCTTTCGGATGATGAAGACGAAGAAGTACCTCTGAGGGAGAGGAGAAGGAAGGGCAGGACCTCGAGCGGGAGGGTGGCTGAAGGACAAGTGCCTGAGTCGGTGGTCGAGCGATCCGGAGATCTGGCTCGGACCAGCGTCACTTTCGCCAATCCTCTGTCGATCGACCGTCCTTCAGGGTCGACTGCTAAGGCCCCTGCCGCTCTGGTACAACTCCACGCATCCGATCCTGTAATGCTCCGACTGCATTGCCGTCGTCCCTCTTCGCTGCATATCAGACTCCGGACCATCCGCCGAGTGCCGCCCAGGAAGCTCTTCTCCAGGTAAACCTTGTGATGGAGCAGATGAAAGTGGTGCATGAGGCCAGTCAGGTCGCCTACAACGCCACTACTGCTCTGCAGGGGAATGTCAAGGTTAGTTGATTTCCGACTGATCTTTTGAGTAGTGATAGTTGCAACCGTCGCTTCATTGCCCATATGATGTCCTTGAGTGATCACTTTGGAACCTTTTATGTGCATCTATGAGCCTACACTTCTCATCCAACCACCCAATGTGGTGTGCTCTGTAGTCGAACGAAATAGCTTTTCTGCTTGAGTCGGCTAGGTGTAGTCGAATGTTTTTCTGAACCAGTGGGGGCACGCATAGTGCACCCACTGGTGTAGTCCCCGAGACCACGGTCGACTGCTGGCAGTTGACTGGGGTCTGAGAATCACCTCCTTTTTTTCTTTTTATTGCTCCTGCTGGGCAAACCATGCTGAGCGTAAGAACCGGACCAGCGGGGGCACGCCAAGTGAATGCCTGGGTGTAGTCCCCGAGACTACTGTCGAATGTTTGATTCGGCGGTAGTCTTAGAACAACTATACTGAGATTAACTTTTGTTTCTGTCGACTGATATATCTCTTGCTGACTGCAGAAGTCTTGTGATCTTGGGGCTCAACTTTCTGAGCTGGACAAAAAGCAGATCAGCATCAATCTTGACTTGGAGCTGGCCAAGAAAAACCTCAATAAGGCCCAAGACGAAACAGCTGTTATGGGAGGTAACCACTCGAAATATTTCACCTTATGATTCCCCTTTCTTCTTTCCAGTCTCTTTGAACCGAGTGATTACACTCGAACAGATGTGCGTAGTGAAAACCGTCAGCTTCAGGCTCGTCTGAAGAATGTTATTTCTTTAGAGAAAATGAAGCAGGCACTGGAGAAAATGGACCTGGATCTTGCTGCAGCCCAGAAGGGGGCTCGAGAGAAAACAGTGCTTGCGGACAAGAAGCTGGCTTCAGTCGTCAAGTTAGAAGACGAAATCGTGCAGCTGAAGAAGGACAAGGAGAGCTTGACTGGTGAAGCAGGGAACCTCAAAGCCAAACAGGGCGAGTTGGAGTCGCGTCTGGGGCAGCTTGCTGCGAAGTTGGTCCTAAAACTTGTAGGTATTTCCTCTGGTTCGGCTGATTTGAGACATTGACTGTCATGCCTTGTTGAACTGTCGACTCGTTGTTTTTTTGACTGCACAGAGCTTTGCCAGGACTTCGAAGCAGAAACTGGGCGGGTTGAGACAGGTCTCGATCCCATAAACTGCACCGTCAAAGACGACGTTGCGTTGAACGTGCTGCGGTCGGAGTCTCATTTGGACAGTGTTGTGGACTACCTCGCTCGACTGAAGGCCGCGATGACGTGGGTTGACGAAGAATTCTGGGCTCAAGCGGAACTTTTGCAAGACCCTGAGTCTCTAATGGCTCGGCTGGATCAGATCCCCGGTCGATTGCAAGAATGGAAGAAGTCATCCGCTCGGTGTGGCGCTGGCGTCGCTCTGTCACTGGTTCGAGTGCATTGCAAGGACGTCAAAGAAGAAAAGCTGGCGGCCCTCAAGGTTGCCAACACAAAGAAGCTCGACTTCTAGTCCTTTATGGAAACCTTCCTTGACGCCACCACGTGCATCACAGACTGTTGGAAATACGCCATAGAGGCTATAATAAAATTATTATTATTATATTTCTTTGTTCCTGATAATTGTCTGTTATTCATGCTATAATTGTGTTATCCGGAAATCGTAATACATGTGTGAATAAATAGACCTCAACGTGTCCCTGGTGAGCCTCTAGTTGACTAGCTCGTTGATCAACTGATAGTCATGGTTTCCTGACTATGGACATTGGATGTAGTTGATAACGGGATCATATCATTAGGAGAATGATGTGATGGACAAGACCAAATCCTAAGCGTAGCACAAAGATCGTGTAGTTCGTTTTGCTAGAGCTTTTCCAAATGTCAAGTACCATTTCCTTAGACCATGAGATTGTGCTACTCCCGGATACCGTAGGAGTGCTTTGGGTGTGCCAAACGTCACAACGTAACTGGGTGACTATAAAGGTGCACTACGGGTATCTCCGAAAGTGTCTGTTGCATTGGCACGAATCGAGACTGGGATTTGTCACTCCGTATGACGGAGAGGTATCTCTGGGCCCACTCGATAATGCATCATCATAATGAGCTCAATGTGACCAAGTATCTGGTCATGGGATCATGCATTACGGTACGAGTAAATTGACTTACTGGTAATGAGATTAAACGAGGTATTGGGATACCGACGATCGAATCTCGGGCAAGTAACGTACCGATTGACAAAGGGAATTGTATACGGGGTTGCTTGAATCCTTGACATCATGGTTCATCCGATGAGATCATCGAGGAGCATGTGGGAACCAACATGGGTATCCAGATCCCGCTATTGGTTATTGACCGAAGAGTCATCTCGGTCGTGTCTGCGTGTCTCCCAAACCTGTAGGATCTACACACTTAAGGTTTGGTGACGCTAGGGTTGTAGAGATATTAGTATGCAGTAACCCGAAAGTTGTTCAAAGTCCCGGACGTCACGAGGAGTTCCGGAATGGTCCGGAGGTGAAGAATTATATATAGGAAGTCAGGTTTCGGCCATCCGGAAAGTTTCCGGGGTCATCGATATTGTACCGGGACCACCGGAAGGGTCTCGGGGGTCCACCGGGTGGGGCCACCTATCCCGGAGGGCCCCGTGGGCTAAAGTGGGAGGGGAATCAGCCCCTAGTGGGCTGGTGCGCCCCACTGCGCCTAGGGTTGGAAACCCTAGGGCTGGGGGGGCGCCTCCACTTGGCTTGGGGGGCAAGCCACCCCCTTGGCCGCCGCCCCCCCTTGGAGATTGCATATCCTAGGGCCGGCGCCCCCCCCTAGGGGCCCTATATAAAGAGTGGGGAGGGAGGGCAGCCGCACCCATGCTTTTGGCGCCTTCCTCTCCCTCTGCTACACCTCTCCCTCTCGTAGAGCTTGGCGAAGCCCTGCTGAGACTGCTGCTGCATCCACCACCACGCCGTCATGCTGCTGGATCTTCATCAACCTCTCCTTCCCCCTTGCTAGATCAATAAGGAGGAGACGTCTTCCCAACTGTATGTGTGTTGAACGCGGAGGTGCTGTCCATTCAGCACTAGGATCATCGGTGATTTGGATCACGACGAGTATGACTCCCTCAACCCCGTTCTCTTGAACGCTTCCGCTCGCGATCTACAAGGGTATGTAGATGCACTCCTCTCTCTCATTGCTAGATGAACTCATAGATTGATCTTGGTGAACCATATAATTTTTTTATTTTCTGCAACATTCCCCAACAGTGGCATCATGAGCTAGGTCTATGCGTAGTTCTCTTTGCACGAGTAGAACACAATTTGTTGTGGGCGTAGATGTTGTCAACTTTCTTGCCACTACTAGTCTTATTTTGCTTTAGCGGTATTGTGGGATGAAGCGGCCCGGACCGACCTTACACGTACGCTTACGTGAGACAGGTTCCACCGACTGACATGCACTAGTTGCATAAGGTGGCTAGCGGATGTCTGTCTCCCCCACTTTAGTCGGAGCGGATTCGATGAAAAGGGTCCTTATGAAGGGTAAATAGAAGTTGGCGTATCACGTTGTGGCTTTCACGTAGGTAAGAAAACGTTCTTGCTAGAACCCTATTTCAGCCACGTAAAAACATGCAACAACAATTAGAGGACGTCTAACTTGTTTTTGGAGCATGTGCCTTGTGATGTGATATGGCCAAAAGTTGTGATGAATGATATATATGTGATGTATGAGATCATATTCTTGTAATAGTAATCACGACTTGCATGTCGATGAGTATGACAACCGGCAGGAGCCATAGGAGTTTTTCTTAATTATTGTATGACCTGCGTGTCAATGATTAAACGCCATGTAATTACTTTACTTTATTGCTAAACCGTTAGCCATAGTAGTAGAAGTAATAGTTGGCGAGCAACTTCATGGAGACACGATGATGGAGATCATGGTGTCATGCCGGTGACGAAGATGATCATGGAGCCCCGAAGATGGAGATCAAAGGAGCTATATGATATTGGCCATATCATGTCACTATTTGATTACATATGATGTTTATCATGTTTTTGCATCTTGTTTACTTAGAACGACGGTAGTAAATAAGATGACCCCTCATAATAATTTCAAGAAAGTGTTCCCCCTAACTGTGCGCCATTGCGAAAGTTTGTTGTTTCGAAGCACCACGTGATGATCGGGTGTGATAGATTCTAACATTCACATACAACGGGTGTAAGACAGATTTACACATGCATAAACACTTAGGTTAACTTGACGAGCCTAGCATGTACAGACATGGCCTCGGAACACAAGAGACCAAAAGGTCGAACACGAGTCGTATGGAAGATACGATCAACATGGAGATGTTCACCGATGATGACTAGTCCATCTCACGTGATGATCGGACACGGCCTAGTTGACTCGGATCATGTATCACTTAGATGACTAGAGGGATGTCTAATGTGAGTGGGAGTTCATTAAATAATTTGATTAGATGAACTTAATTATCATGAACTTAGTCTAAAAACCTTTGCAAAAATGTCTTATAGATCAAATGGCCAATGCTCATGTCCACCTCAACTTCAACGCGTTCCTAGAGAAAACAAAGCTGAAAGATGATGGGAGCAACTATACGGACTTGGTCCAGAACCTGAGGATCATCCTCATAGCTGCAAAGAAAGATTATGTCTTAGAAGCACCGCTAGGTGAAGCACCCTTCCTACAGAACCAAGACGTTATGAACGCTTGGCAGTCTCGTGCTGATGATTACTCCCTCGTTCAGTGCGGCTTGCTTTACAGCTTAGAACCGGGGCTCCAAAAGCGTTTTGAGCAACACGGAGCATATGAGATGTTCGAAGAGCTGAAAATGGTTTTCCAAGCTCATGCCCGGGTCGACAGATATGAAGTCTCCGACAAGTTCTTCAGTTGTAAGATGGAGGAAAATAGTTCTGTCAGTGAGCACATACTCAAAATGTCTGGGTTGCACAACCGCTTGAATCAGCTGGGAGTTAATCTCCCGGATGACGCGGTTATTGACAGAATCCTTCAGTCGCTTCCACCGAGCTACAAGAGCTTTGTGATGAACTTAAATATGCAGGGGATGGAAAATACCATTCCTGAAGTATATTCAATGCTGAAATCAGCACAGGTAGAGATCAAAAAGGAACATCAAGTGTTGATGGTGAATAAAACCAGTAAGTTCAAGAAAGGCAAGGGTAAGAAGAACTTCATGAAGGACGACAAGGGAGTTGCCGCGCCCGGTAAGCCAGTTGCCGGGAAGAAGCTAAAGAATGGACCCAAGCCCGAGACTGAGTGCTTTTATTGCAAGGGAAGCAGACACTGGAAGCGGAACTGCCCCAAATACTTAGCGGACAAGAAGGCCGACAACACCAAAGGTATATGTGATATACATGTAATTGATGTGTACCTTACTAGTACTCGTAGTAGCTCCTGGGTATTTGATACCGGTGCGGTTGCTCATATTTGTAACTCAAAGCAGGAGCTGCGGAATAAGCGGAGACTGGCGAAGGACGAGGTGACGATGCGCGTCGGGAATGGTTCCAAGGTCGATGTGATCGCTGTCGGCACTACCTCTACATTTACCTACGGGTTTAGTTTTAAACCTCAATAATTGTTATTTAGTGCCAGCTTTGACCATGAACATTGTATCTGGATCTTGTTTAATACGAGATGGCTACTCATTTAAATCCGAGAATAATGGTTTTTCTATTTATATGAGAGATATGTTTTATGGTCATGCCCTGATGATCAATGGTTTATTCTTAATGAATCTCTAACGTGATGTTACACATATTCATAGTGTGAATACCAAAAGATGTAAAGTTGATAACGATAGTCCCACATACTTGTGGCACTGCCGCCTTGGTCACATTGGTGTCAAGCGCATGAAGAAGCTCCATGCTGATGGACTTTTAGAGCATCTCGATTATGAATCATTTGACACATGCGAACCATGCCTCATGGGCAAAATGACCAAGACTCCGTTCTCCGGAACAATGGAGCGAGCAACCAACTTATTGGAAATCATACATACTGATGTGTGCGGTCCAATGAGCGTTGAGGCTCGCGGAGGATATCGTTATGTTCTCACTCTCACCGATGACTTGAGTAGATATGGGTATGTCTACTTGATGAAACACACGTCTGAGACCTTTGAAAAGTTCAAGGAATTTCAGAATGAGGTATAGAATCAACGTGACCGAAAGATAAAGTTCTTACGATCAGATCGTGGAGGAGAATATTTAAGTCACGTATTTGGTACGCACTTAAGGAAATGTGGAATCGTTTCACAACTCACGCCGCCTGGAATACCTCAGCGTAACGGTGTGTCCGAACGTCGTAATCACACTTTATTGGATATGGTGCGATCTATGATGTCTCTTACCGATTTACCACTATCTTTTTGGGGATACGCTCTAGAGACAACTACATTCACTTTAAATAGGGCACCGTCTAAATCCGTTGAGATGACACTGTATGAATTATGGTTTGGTAAGAAACCTAAGCTGTCGTTTCTAAAAGTTTGGGGATGCGATGCTTATGTCAAGAAACATCAACCTGAAATGCTCGAACCCAAGTCGGAAAAATGCGCCTTCATAGGATACCCTAAGGAAACCATTGGGTATACCTTCTACCTCAGATCCGAAGGCAAGATCTTTGTTGCCAAGAATGGGTCCTTTCTGGAGAAAGAGTTTCTCTCGAGAGAAGTAAGTGGGGGTAAAGTGGAACTTGATGAAGTACTACCTCTTGAACCGGTAAGTAGCGCAGCTCGGGAAGATGTTCTTGTGGTGCCAGCACCTACTGAAGAGGAAGTTAATGATGATGATAAAGGTACTTCGGATCAAGTTACTACTGAACTTCGTAGGTCTACAAGGACACGTTCCACACCAGAGTGGTATGGCAACCCTGTCCTGGAAATCATGTTGTTAGACAACAGTGAACCTTCGAACTATGAAGAAGCGATGGCAGGCCCAGATTCCAACAAATGGCTTGAAGCCATGCAATCTGAGATAGAATCCATGTATGAAAACAAAGTATGGACTTTGACAGACTTGCGCGATGATCGGCGACCGATAGAAAATAAATGGATCTTTAAGAAGAAGACGGACGCGGATGGTAATGTTACCATCTATAAAGCTCTACTTGTCGCTAAGGATTATCGGCAAGTTCATGGGGTTGACTATGATGAGACTTTCTCTCCCGTAGCGAAGCTGAAGTCCGTCCGAATCATGTTAGCAGTTGCCGCATACTATGATTATGAGATATGGCAAGTGGACGTCAAAACGGCATTCCTTAACGGCTATCTTAAGGAAGAACTGTATATGATGCAGCCGGAAGGTTTTGTCGATCCCGAGAATGCTAACAAGGTATGCAAACTCCAGCGATCCATTTATGGGCTCGTGCAAGCATCTCGGAGTTGGAACATTCGCTTTGATGAGATGATCAAAGCGTTTGGGTTTATGCAGACATATGGAGAAGCCTGCGTTTACAAGAAAGTGAGTGGGAGCTCTGTAGCATTTCTCATATTATATGTGGATGACATACTTTTGATGGGAAATGACATAGAACTTTTGGACAGCATTAGGGCCTACTTTAATAAGTGTTTTTCAATGAAGGACCTTGGAGAAGCTGCTTACATACTAGGCATCAAGATCTATAGGGATAGATCGAGACGCCTCATAGGTCTTTCACAAAGCACATACCTTGATAAGATATTGAAGAAGTTCAATATGGATTAGTCCAAGAAAGGGTTCTTGCCTGTATTGCAAGGTGTGAGATTGAGCTCGGCTTAATGCCCGACCACGGCAGAAGATATAGAAGAGATGAGTGTCATCCCCTATGCCTTAGCCATAGGGTCTATTATGTATGCCATGTTGTGTACCAGACCTGATGTAAGCCTTGCCGTAAGTTTGGTAGGAAAGTACCAAAGTAATCCCGGCAAGGAACACTGGACAACGGTCAAGAATATCCTAAAGTACCTGAAAAGGACTAAGGATATGTTTCTTATTTTTGGAGGTGACGAAGAGCTTGTCATAAAGGGTTATGTCGACGCTAGCTTCGACACAGATCTGGATGACTCTAAGTCACAAACCGGATACGTGTATATTTTGAATGGTGGGGCAGTAAGATGGTGCAGTTGCAAGCAAAGCGTCGTGACGGAATCTACATGTGAAGCAGAATACATGGCAGCCTCGGAGGCAGTGCATGAAGCACTCTGGGTGAAGGAGTTCATCACCGACCTAGGAGTCATACCCAATGCGTCGGGCCGATCACACTCTTCCGTGACAACACTGGAGCTATTGCACTTGCCAAGGAGCCCAGGTTTCACAAGAAGACCAGGCACATCAAGCGTCGCTTCAACTCCATTCATGAAAATGTTCAAGATGGAGACATAGATATTTGTAAAGTACATACGGACCTGAATGTAGCAGATCCGTTGACTAAACCTCTCCCTAGAGCAAAACATGATCAACACCAGAACTCTATGGGTGTTCGATTCATCACAATGTAACTAGATTATTGACTCTAGTGCAAGTGGGAGACTGTTGGAAATATGCCCTAGAGGCAATAATAAAATGATTATTATTATATTTCCTTGTTCATGATAATTGTTTGTTATTCATGTTATAATTGTGTTATCCGGAAATCATAATACATGTGTGAATAAATAGACCACAATGTGTCCCTAGTGAGCCTCTAGTTGACTAGCTCGTTGATCAACTGATAGTCATGGTTTCCTGACTATGGACATTGGATGTCGTTGATAACGGGATCATATCATTAGGAGAATGATGTGATGGACAAGACCCAATCCTAAGCATAGCATAAAGATCGTGTAGTTCATTTTGCTAGAGCTTTTCCAAATGTCATGTATCATTTCCTTAGACCATGAGATTGTGCAACTCCCGGATACCATAGGAGTGCTTTGGGTGTGCCAAACGTCACAACGTAACTGGGTGACTATAAAGGTGCACTACGGGTATCTCCGAAAGTGTCTGTTGGGTTGGCATGAATTGAGACTGGGATTTGTCACTCTGTATGACGGAGAGGTATCTCTGGGTCCACTCGGTAATGCATCATCATAATGAGCTCAATGTGACTGTCGGTGTCAAAACCGGCGGATCTCGGGTAGGGGGTCCCGAACTGTGCGTCTAGGCGGATGGTAACATGAGACAAGGGACACGATGTTTTACCCAAGTTCGGGCCCTCTTGATGGAGGTAAAACCCTATGTCCTGCTTGATTGATATTGATGATGTGGGTATTACAAGAGTAGATCTACCACGAGATCAAGGAGGCTAAACCCTAGAAGCTAGCCTATGGTATGATTGTTGTTATTGTCGTTGTCCTACGTACTAAAACCATCGGGTTTATATAGACACCGGAGAGGGCTAGGGTTACATAGAGTCGGTTACAATGGTAGTTGATCTACATATCCGTATCGCCAAGCTTGCCTTCCACGCCAAGGAAAGTCCCACCCGGACACGGGACGAAGTCTTCAATCTTGTATCTTCATAGTCTTGGAGTCCGGCTGATGATGACAGTTTGGCTATCCGGACACCCCCTAGTCTAGGACTCCCTCGGTAGCCCCTGAACCAGGCTTCAACGACGACGAGTCCGGCGCGCATATTGTCTTCGGCATTGCAAGGCGGGTTCCTTCTCTGAATAATTTGTAGAAGATTGTGAACACCAGGATAGTGTCTGGCTCTGCAAAATAGATTCCACATTCCACCGTAGAGAGAATAATATTTACACAAGTTCAATCTGCTAACGTATTTCGTGGCGTGACGTTACACCACAACCAAGCCTTTACTCGAATCGTTTTTATTATACCGCCTCAGCGCGTTTAGCGAAGCGATTTCCTTGGCACGTCTTGTCGAAGCAGAGATCGTGTTCCCCTTATCCCGGGATTCTCATGAATACGGACGTGGGCAACCCAACCGCGCCATTGATTGCGGCGCTTGGGAGAAAAGCGAGTTTTACCAGGCCGGTGGGGACACATAGTTTCGTCTGCCCATATATAAGGGGATAAGGATCCACCTTTTTACCTACGCCTTCTTCCTCCTTTGCTTATCCATCTCCGCGTACTCGATCTCCAGCGCCCAAGTCCGCACATCTCGCCTCAATCTTCCCCAGCCATGTCCGGAGCGGGAGGCAAGTGGATGACCTCCTCCGTTACGGAGGGGCACATCGAGAGGTTGCGCAGCGCCGGATACCTGTCCAGCGACATTGCGCACCGGCTCCCCGACAAGGGGCAGCTCATCCCCACCCCCAGGCCCCATGAGAGGGTGGTATTCCTTCCCCATTTCCTCCGCGGACTGGGCTTCCCACTTCACCCCTTTGTCCGGGGGCTCATGTTCTACTACGGCCTGGATTTCCATGATCTGGCCCCGAATTTCATCCTCAACATCTCGGCGTTTATCGTCATGTGCGAGGCTTTCCTCTACATCCAGCCCCACTTCAGCTTGTGGCTCAAGATCTTCAATGTCAAGCCAAAGGTCGTAATGGGGAATCAAGCGGAATGCGGAGGCGCCATGGTGGGCAAGATACCCAACGTTACTTGGCTCGAGGGCGCCTTCGTGGAAACCATCAAGGGGTGGTAATCGGGGTGGTTCTACATCACCGAGCCGTGTGACCCTAAATGGGCAGCGGCCCCCGAATTCAGATCTGGCATCCCCACACGGCTCACCTCTTGGAAGGAGAGTGGCCTGACTTGGGGTAATTCGGAGGAGCTGACCGGACTCCAAGCCTGTATCCAGAAGCTGGTGGAGAAGAAGCTCAAGCTCGTCAACATAGTCCAGGTCATGCTCATCCGCCGGATTCTCCCGTGCCAACAATGGGCCTTTAAATTGTGGGAGTTCGATCTGGCTCAGCACCGAACCTTGAGCGGGCTCTTCGACACTAGGTACGAAGATGCCTGGATGGTGCTTTTTAAGGGCGCCGAGGCTCCCGCATCCGCTACCGAAGATCGCGGATTCCGCTCGCAGCGTCAGGCTGATGAGTTAAATGATTTTACCCTTTACGGGATACTTGTTTTCCATAGTTTGACTCTATGCGGGATCTAAACTCCCTTTCCTTTGACAGGACTGGCTGAAGAAGGCCGAGCAGACTAACTGTCCGGCCCCCTTGCCAGAAGACCTAGTGGATGCCCATCTGGTGGGGCTGCTGGTTCCGGCACCCCATGTGGTGCCGGAGAAGAAGGCCAAGAAGGAAGCCATGGGTACTCGAAAGAGTTCCCGTTTTCAGGTGTCTGATGACTCCGAGGCGGACTCCTCCCCTAAGGACAAGGAGGAGAAGAAAAAGGCCTCTCCCCCAGCGGGGGGAGGGAAGAAAAGGAAGGCCTCCCCAGCTAGGGAGGCCGAAGGGTCCAAGAAGGGAAGGACTCTTCCCCTGGACTGTTCCACCAACGCCGGTGACGACGACGAGGATTGGCCTCCAATGGCCAAGCCCCTAGCGAGATCGTAAGTATCCAGACTCCCGAATGACTTCATGATTTTTCTGTTTGCCGCTTGGTGTCTTTCTAACGCCGCATACAACCCTGAAGTCCGCCCAAGGACGATCTTCCCGCTTCGCCGAGCGGGTCCTTGGGCTCGTCAGATGTGAACAACACTTCACTTCCAACCGCCTCCTCTCCCCGCGACACTGACAACGTCGAGGTGGGATCCCAGAGAGGGATCCATCCGGAGGAGGAGGACCCGGAGGTGGCACAGGGCGACCTCCTGGACTTCGTGCCAGACTCCGCACCGGAACCTGTAGTGGTTCCGGAGTCCGGCGGACTGTCCCTTCATAAGAAGGGCAAGACCATGGCGCCGGCAGCCTCCGTCCAACCGGAGGCGCCGGATAACCTGCTGGAGGCGCTCAATGGCGCTTCCATCGAGGAGGAACACCGCACTGTCATGAGTGCGGTGATTCAGAAGGTCCAGCTTGCCAAAAGCGGGCTGACCGAAGCCTGCAGCAGCCTTCTATCAGGCTTTGAGGTAAGAATATTGATATATGTAAAATAGTACCGCATAGAAAGTAGCCCCTGATGCTCGGTTCGGTGTTCGGAAAGAAAATCCGGACTGAGGATCTAAAAAGATATGCGCAGGAGTCATAAAAAATATGTTGATATGGGATTGCAGGCTACCCTACTGACGTCTACCGCACTGACTGCGGAGGTCAATGCTTTGAAGCAAAACCTCGAGCGGTCCGAGAACAAGCTCGGCCGTGCCAAGAAGCAGCTCGAGGACAAAGAAGGTGAGTAGCACCTTATTAAAGTTGTACCTTACAGAAAAGGATTTGGTTGCAAAAAGAATGACAAGGATAATGTGGGTATTGCAGTGGCCACAAACGAGGTGGCGACCCTGAAGGAGGCGGTGTCCATGGCCAAACATAATGCGGCCATGGAGTGCACCGAGCGAGAGAAGTAGGAGGCGCGGGTGACGGAGGTACGGCAAGAGCTCCAGGCTCTCATGGAAAAACATGAGAGTTTGGAGCGTGACTCGAAGACTCGAGAGTCCGAGCTTGCATCGGCTCTTGAGAGTGCCAAAGCCGCTAAGGCCAAAGCCTACAAGGCTCTCCAGGAAATCAAGGCGTTGAAGAAAATAGCGTCGGGTAAGGCATGTTTCATGCAAAGCAAGCATGTGGATGTGGATTACGTGTTACTTACCCAAATTCGGAGCTCCCCAGGAGTGTTCGCAGATCTGCCCTGCAGCGTGTCCGATGCTGCCGCTTTCTACAGGGCCGAGGAGGGGAGCTCGATGGAGAAGGTCTAATGGTCTCAGTATGCTGAGGCCGGACATCCGGTTCCCCTTAGCGACCAGCTGAAGCAGCTGGTCGAGCTCCACAAGGTGGCCGAACAGGCCATGAAGGGCCTCATAGTTCGGCTGTGGCCCAATGAGGCCATGACTGGGAGCTACTTCGGCCTGGTGCGGTGGCTGGTGGATGCGTGTCCATGGGTTGAGGTCATCAAGCGATCTGCCTGTATTGAAGGTGCCCGTTGGGCCCTTGCCCGTGCTAAGGTGCACTGGGGCAAGATGGATGCTGAGAAGCTTGTGACGGACGCGCCACCGCCGGGCAAGGAGTATCGCACGCCCGAGATGTATTACAAGAGTGTCCTGAAGGGTGCCCGCACTATTGCGGGTGAGTGCTCCAATAATGTAATGTTTGAGTAAACTCGCATTTTGTTATCCTGTGCGCAGAAAACTTTGTTCATATGCGTTAAGCAACGCTTGTTGATTTAAAATATTACCTTTTGTGCGACTGTTTATCAAATCTGAGAGATGGCAAGTCGTCGGCTTCAGCCCCCATGCCACGAGTGCTGGGGTGTTCATTATAAATTTGAGCACTCTTGTTCCCATATTTGGGTCCATCTAGGGAGGCGCTCAACACGACGAACTAGGCAACCGGACTTATAATGCTTGAACACTCCCACTTAGCCATAGAATTCTATAATTTTAAATTTCGGCCGAATTCGGAAGGCCGAATTCGGGGCGCTATCCACGCCTGGGCCGAACAAAGCCGGTTCCTCGCTCTAAGCGGCATAAGTCTTTAGGGACTCGAAAAACCTCTCGAACAGCGACCGGCTCTCGCCTCATCATGACGGTCAGTTTTAGCTTTCTCCACTGAGGCGTTAGCCCAGCTCACCTGGGGCACAATCGCAATGGTTCTCCCAGTGCTACCTTAGCCGATACAACGGAACGTAAGGTACCAAAACATGGGAGCCAGGCAAACCCAACTATTGACCCAAGACATGATTCAGAGCTGATGCATATAATGCTATAAGTTCGGGGTGCCGCACTTGTGAAAGTGTTCGGACTTATCACACCATGATGTGGGGAACATAAGCCCCTGGTGTTTTTAGCCGTACCAAAGTGTACGGATGCAACATGTCGCAAATGAACATATGTATAAGAAAGAAATGCAATTATAAGCAAAAAGGTGCTGCATTGTTTTATTCAAGAAGTACTGCTATGAATGCAGAGTGATACAAATAGTGCGATAAGCAAGGGACGGGACTATTAAACATGTCCCCCTTCAGGGGTAGGCTGCGGAGTGATGTATGAAACAGATTTAATGCTCGTAAGGGAGACCACCTGGATATTCGTCGCGACCTTTCTCCTTCCCTGGCTATTGCATCGTGAGTTCGGCCGGTCTACTGCCGGACAGGGCCTCTGGTAAATGGAGTCATGTGGGTAAGAAAGAAAAAAGGAAAAAAAGAAATGACACACTTGGGAGCCCCTGATGTGGTTGAGCCGCATTCTGGGCCTGTCGTGGTCGTGCCCCTTCCCCTATGCCCATGGTATCTCTAGAGCGTACTGATGTACGCGAAGGAGCAGTCTTGCGATCTTGCGAGGGCTGGGGTTGGGGTCGCATTGCTACGCGTGCTCGGAACGCGCCAGGTGGTCTTGTTGTAGGTTACTTCGGGCGCATTTGGCCGTGTCCGGTCGCTAAATGCCCGGACTCGAGAATTGCCTTGAGAGGCTGCATTGTACTTCTACCGCGAGAGCCGCTGTATGTTCCTCCGTTCGGAGGGAGCGCTCGGTGTTTCCGTTGACCGTGATGACTCCTCGAGGGCCTGGCATATTGAGCTTGAGGTATGCGTAGTGCGACACCGCGTTGAACTTTGCAAAAGTAGTTCGTCTGAGCAAAGCGTGATAGCCGCTGCGGAACGGAACTATGTCGAAGATTAACTCCTCGCTATGGAAGTTATCCGGGGATCCGAAGACCACTTCCAGTGTGACTGAGCCCGTACAATTGGCCTCTAAACTTGGTATGACGCTTTTGAAGGTCGTCTTTGTGGGTTTAATCCTTGAGGGGTCTATGCCCATCTTGCGCACTATGTCCTGATAAAGCAGGTTCAGGCTGCTGCCGCCGTCCATCAGGACTCTTGTGAGGTGAAATCCATCGACGATTGGGTCTAAAACCAATGCGGCGAATCTGCCGTGGCGGATGCTGGTGGGGTGGTCCCTTCGATCAAAAGTGATCGGGTAGGAGGACCATGGGTTGAACTTCGGGGCGACTGGCTCGATCGTGTATACGTCCCTGAGTGCACGCTTCCGCTCCCTCTTGGGTATGTGGGTTGCGTATATCATATTCACCATCCGCACTTGTGGGGGAAAACCCTTCTGTCCTCTGTTGTTCGGCGGTCGGGTCTCTTCTTCGTCATCGCTATGCAGCCCCTTGTCATTGTTTTCAGCAATAAGCTTGCCTGCCTGCTTGAATACCCAACAGTCCCTGTTGGTGTGGTTGGCTGGCTTTTCGGGGGTGCCGTGTATCTGGCACGAGCGATCGAGTATTCGGTCCAAATTGGACGGACCCGTAGTAGTTCTTTTGAATGACTTCTTCCGCTGACCGGGTTTCGAGCCTTTGAATCTGACGTTGACTGCCGTATCCTCATTATTGTCGCCATTAATGTAGCATTTATTCTTGTTGCGACGTGACCTGCCATTGCGATCCTTGGTGTAGCGACCAGACCTCAAACAGTCTGATCTCTGTGCTCAGTGTCATCCCTGGATCAGTAATGCTGACACCACACAGTACTTGGAGGATTTATAACAGAGTAGCAATCACACACTTATTACATCGAATGTCTCAAAAGAGAACTTATTGAAATAAGTATGGCTTCAGGCCATCTAAAACGATAACAGCGGAAGGCTTGGAAGATAAGCGAGTCCATCAACTCCAACGGCATCACTGAGCATAGAACCACGACCTAAAGGCATATTACTCGTCGTTTGTAAAGTCTGCAACATGAAACGTTGCAGCCCGAAAACGGGTCAGCACATGGAATATGCTGGCAAAGTAACACATAGAGAATAACCATGGAATAAGCTGTACTACATGCATATTTGGCTGGTGGTAAAGCTCTATGGTTACAGTTTTGCATAAAGCCAATTTTTCCCTACTGCAAAGGAATAAATTTATTTAACTATCATGGTGGTTGTTAAACATTGAGAATGGTCGACAGCATTCTCAATCCCAATTAAAAATACTCATTAAAACCCAACAATATTAATTTAGAAGTAACATGATGAGATTCACATGATATCCAGGTACTAGATACTCAAGATGTCCATAACCGGGGACACGACTAACCATGATTAGTTTATACACTCTGCAGAGGTTTGCGCACTTTTCCCCACATGACTCAATCGCCTCCGTTTGGTTTCTCGCACTACATGGTGTTTGAGAAACGGATGACCGAGACACAGTCTTTCAGAAGCACTTGCACCTTACATAGGGGTAGACCGTACCAACCTACATCCCCTACATCTGCTAGTCCACCCCGTAAGAGTATGCACAACGTAGTCAACTATGCTAGAGCCCATAATAGCATGTGGCTGCACACGGAAGTTTCTAGTTTGAATAATCTCATGATCCCTTTGAGTCTGGGTGGCGGTCCGAAGAAATACAGGCAAGTCCTGATAGAAACCAGGTGCCTCAATCCACCCAGATGTGTACTTAAGTTGCCACCTTAAATAAACCATTAATTTAACAATCTCACATCTGTCATGGAAATTCACTCACCCAATCCACGTCTACTAGCATAGCATGGCATAATAAGCAAACATAGAAGTAACTCCCAAAGGTTTGATAATAAAATAGGTAATAGGTGCTACCTCATCTACTTCCCATCCCACAATTTAATTAGATCCTAATCATGCAATGTTTGAGGATTGATCTAATGCATAAAACTGGGTAGTAGAAAAGGTATGATCAAAGTGTTACTTGCCTTGCTGATGATCCGCGAGACCTAGAGACTAGAAGTAACAAGCGGCGCACTCCGGGTATTCTATCACAGACAAACAAACAAGCATACAATAAGTACTCTTCTAATGCACAGGTAAAAATCGAATAAAAGATCTAACCAGAATGTTCAACTTAAGAACTCCGGTTTGCAAAAGAAACAAATCAAACAAAGCAACGAAAGTCAAACGGCGAAAGAAAACAGCTTCATTTTACTAATCTAGATCTAAGTCAAATTTTACAGAAGCAAAAACTTGTTTAAGTAGATTATTCAGAAAGAGGGTTTCGAGACGAAACTCCAGGCACTTGAATCGCCTGATTCCGATAAACGAGTGAAAAGTTATACTAAAACGAAAATCGGATCAGGAATCGCGATCAGAAAAATCGCGGGTTAAATCCAAGAAAAAGAAAAAACGACGAACGGGTTAACGAACGAACGTTCGTTAACTAAACTAATCTGACGAACATGTTCATTAAAATGAACAAACGAGCGAACGCTCGCCAATTAAACTAAACTGAAAATGAAACTGATCTAACGAAAAAAAACCGAAACAAAAAAACCGAAAATAAACCGACGGAAAACCGCTCGGTTTTCTAAAAAAACCGGCACGGAAAAATGAGGCGGCAGCGAACCTCGGCGAGCGTGCGGCGGCGGGGTCCGGTGACGGCGGCTGGCGGCGGCGGCGGGCG
>NC_041381.1:711791987-711801643 GCF_002162155.2 Triticum dicoccoides
GGCGGCGGGCGGCGGCGACGGATCTGGCGGCGGCGCGGCTAGGGTTAGGGTTTGGCGGTGTGGGCCGGCGGCGGTGGCGTGGGCTGGCGGAGGCGCGGGCTGGCGGGGTCGAGGCGGCTGGGCCTCGGGCGCCGGGGCGGCGCTATATATAGTGCCCCCCGAGCGGAGTCCCGCTCGGGCACGACCCGTAGGTCGGTTACGCGTTTTTTTTAAATAATTCCGCGCAGAAGAAAAATAAAAAGAAATACTAAACGGACTCCAAAAATCCCGAAATAAAATTTCCCCGGCTTCTAAAATCAAGCCGGACAAGATGAACATTTATTTGGGGCCTAAATGAAATTTTCTAAAACGCGCATTTTTCCTACAAATAAAAGGCGAAAAACTCCTAAATAAATCTTATTTGATTTTTTATTAAATCCTCATCATTTCTTTATTTTGGGAAAGTCATTTTATTCCCTCTCTGAAATTTTGGTAGTAGAAATAATTGAAAATAAAATAAATAAAATCAAACGATCCTATTTTCAAAATTTGAGAAAAACCCAAATATGAAAATAACGAAATCCCCAACTCTCTCCATGGGTCCTTGAGTTGTGTAGAATTTCTAGGATCGAGCCAACAATGCAACAAAATATGATATGCAATGATGATCTATGTATAAAATTCCAAATTGAAAATTTGGGATGTTACAAACCTACCCCCCTTAAGATGAATCTCGCCCTCGAGATTCGGGTTGGCTAGCAAATAGGTGAGGTGGTCCTTGAGTAGATCTTCCTCTCGTTCCCAGGTGGCTTCCTCCTCGGTGTGGTGGCTCCACTGAACTTTGCAAAACTTGATAACCTTACTACGGGTATCTCTGCTGGCATACTCTAGAATCTTAACTGGTTTCTCTTCACAGGTCAAATCTTCTTTCAACTGAATCGTTTCCAGTGGCACAGTATCTCTCAGTGGTATATCAGCCATCTCTGCGTGACACTTCTTCAACTGTGAAACATGGAACACATCATGAACTCCTGACAATCCCTCAGGTAATTCCAACTTGTATGCTACTTCTCCCATGCATTCCAAAACCTTGTATGGCCCCACAAAATGTGGCGCTAACTTTCCTTTAACTCCAAAACGCTTAACTCCTCGAAGTGGAGATACTCGAAGATAAACTCTGTCCCCGACTTCATATTCTGTCCCCTTGCGTTTTGAATCTGCATAGCTCTTCTGCCTTGACTGAGCTACCTTGAGCCTGTCGCGAATCAACTTTACTTTCTGTTCAGACTCCTTAATCAAATCTGGTCCAAACAGCTGGCGGTCTCCAACCTCATCCCACAACAACGGGGTTCTGCACCTCCTTCTGTACAAGGCTTCGAAAGGGGCCATCTTCAAACTGGATTGGTAACTATTGTTGTAAGAAAACTCTGTGTATGGCAAGTTTTCATCCCAACTTGATCCATAATCCAAAACGCAAGCTCTAAGCATATCCTCCAAAATCTGATTGACTCTCTCGGTCTGTCCATCTGTCTGTGGATGGAAAGCTGTGCTAAATTCCAGCCTGGTTCCCAATGTTTCGTGCAACTGCTTCCAGAACTTTGAGGTGAATTGGGTTCCTCTATCTGATACGATACTCCTCGGAACTCCATGCAAACATACCATCCTCGTCATGTATATCTTAGCCAATTTGGCACTGCTGTAGGTAGTCTTTACTGGGATGAAATGAGCTACCTTCGTCAAACGATCGACTACAACCCAAATTGAGTCACAGCCTGAACGAGTCCTGGGCAATCCCGTGATGAAATCCATGCCTATTTTATCCCACTTCCATTTGGGTATAGGCAATGGCTGTAACAATCCCGCTGGCTTCTTATGTTCTGCCTTCACCCTCTGACATACATCACAAACTGCTACATACTCTGCAATATCCTTCTTCATTCCGGTCCACCAGAAAGTTTCCTTCAAATCCAAATACATCTTTGTATTTCCGGGGTGAATCGAGTATGGTGAATCATGTGCCTCTTGCAGAATCAACTTCCTGATCTCCGGATTATTTGGCACATAAACACGGTCCTCAAACCATAAGGTATCGTGCTCATCCTCACGAAATCCTTCAGCCTTTCCCTTGCTCATCCATTCCTTAATGGAAGCAACTTCCTTATCTGTATTTTGAGCTTCTCTAATTTTATACATCAAAGTAGACTGAATCTCCAATGCTGCTACATAGCGTCTCGGAACTATTTCCAAACATAGCTCTCGAAGATCCTCGGCTAACTCCTTGGGTATTTCTCCCACCATTAGAGTATTGACATGGCTCTTGCGGCTCAACGCGTCTGCTACAACGTTAGCCTTCCCGGGGTGATAATGCAATCTCATATCATAATCCTTAATAAGCTCCAACCATCTCCTCTGCCTGAGATTTAACTCCTTCTGCGTGAAGATGTACTTCAAACTCTTGTGATCCGTGTACACCTCACAATGATTTCCAATGAGAAAATGTCTCCATGTTTTCAGTGCGTGCACTACGGCTGCTAAATCCAAATCATGAGTAGCATAATTCAACTCATGGGGCTTAAGCTATCGTGAAGCATACGAAACAACTCTTCCCTCTTGCATAAGCACTGCTCCAAGTCCTCTACGTGAAGCGTCGCAATACACTTCATAATCCTTGGTCTGATCTGGCAGAATCAATACTGGTGAGGTAACCAAACGTTTCTTCAACTCTTGGAAACTAGCCTCACACTCCTCAGTCCAAATGAACTTAGTATCCTTCTTCAGCAATTTGGTCATAGGCTTCGCAATCTTCGAGAAATTCTCAATGAATCTCCGGTAGTATCCTGCGAGCCCAAGGAAACTCCCGATCTCTCCAACTGTTGTTGGTGCTTCCCAGTTAGTCACAGTGACAACTTTAGTGGGGTCTACTGCGATACCTTCTATGGATATAACATGTCCGAGAAATCCTACTTCCTTCAACCAAAACTCACACTTGCTGAACTTGGCGTATAGCTGATGTTCTCTGAGCTTCTCGAGTACCTAACGCAAGTGCTCCTTATGTTCCTCTTCATTCTTCGAGTACACCAAAATATCATCAATGAACACCACGACGAACTTATCCAAAAACTCCATAAACACCTTGTTCATCATGTTCATAAAATAGGCTGGGGCGTTAGTCAGACCAAATGACATAACGGTATACTCATACAACCCGTACCTGGTGGTAAAAGCCGTTTTCGGTATATCTTGCTCCCGAATCTTCAACTGATGGTATCCTGATTGCAAATCGATCTTGGAAAACACCTTAGCTCCTTGCAACCGATCAAACAGATCATTGATCGTTGGTAGTGGGTACTTGTTCTTGATTGTTACTTCATTCAATCCGCGATAATCAACAACCATTCTTAACGATCCATCCTTCTTTTCCACCAGAAGTACTGGCGATCCCCAAGGCGAAGAACTTGGGCGAATAAAACCTTTATCCAACAACTCCTTAATCTGCTTCTTGATTTCCTCCAAGTCTTGGGCTGGCATCCTGTACGGTCTCTTGGATATAGGCCCAATGCCTGGCAGTAGTTCAATTAAGAACTCAATGTCTCTATCCGGTGGCATGCCGGGCAACTCTTCTGGAAATACATCGGGGAAATCCCTTACCACTGGTACTTCCTCCTACACAACTCCTGATAAGGAATTTACTTGTGCTCTTCTCGGCTCATGCCGTGATACATACTTGATTCTTGTTCCTTCAGGGGTGGTAAGCAAAATTGACTTACTGGCGCAATCTATATTCATTCCATACTTTGATAACCAATCCATGCCTAATATCACATCCAAACCTTGCGATTCCAAAACTATTAGGTCTGACGGAAATACATGGTGTCCAATCCTTAATGGCAGTCGATCACACCATATACTAGTCGTATACTCTGCTCCGGGTGAGGTTACTAGAATGGGTGACCTAAGTGCTTGGTCGGTAGTTTATATTTATCCACAAATCCCCTTGATATGTATGAATGCGAAACACCAGTATCGAAAAGAACAACTGTAGTAAATGTCTTAACCAAAAACTTACCTATTACTGCGTCTGGCTGAGCTTCAACCTCCTCCACGGTAACGTGGTTCAATTGCCCCCTGTTGAAAGGGTTCGGCTTCTTTCCTGAGCTTCCATTGCCATTTCCATTTTGGGCTTCTGGGCAATCATTTGCATAATGCCCAGTCTTACGGCACTTATAACAAGTGATATGGCTCAGGTCTGCCTTGGATGGTGTTGACGGGTTGGTGCAGCTTTGTCCATTGCTTCCTCCATTCATGTTTCCATTCTTTGTGCCATTATGATTGTGCGAGCTGCCTCCTCCGTGAGTATGCTGAAAATGTCCTCCTGACTTTGGGGTAAAGCGTGGCTTCTGCTGAGCTCCAGAATTGTACTTCCTCTGTGCATACTTCCTCTTACGATTATCAATTTGCTGCTGCTTCCCCTCAATCATAAGAGCACGATCTACTAACTTCTGGTAGTTATTGAAAGTGGCTACCATCAACTGCATGCTCAGCTCATCATTCAGTCCTTCTAGAAACTTCTCCTCCTTAGCTGCATCCGTAGCAACGTCATCTGGGGCATAACGTGCTAGCTTACTAAAATCATCCACATACTGGCCAACTGTCCGTCCTGCTTGGCGTAAGTTGCGAAAGTCACGCTTCTTCATGGCCATAGCTCCTGCTGAAACATGGGCAGTACGAAAAGCTTGCTGAAACTGATTCCATGTGACAGTGTCTACAGGGTAAGTGGCTCTAAAATTCTCCCACCATGCTGCTGCGGGTCCGTCAAGTTGATGTGCGACAAACTTCACCTTTTCTCCATCTGTGCATCCTGCAGTGGTCAACTCCCTCCCTATCTTACGGAGCCAATCATCTGCTACTATCGGCTCGGTGCTACTGGAAAACACCGGCGAATTCAACCTTAAGAAACGTGCTAGATGGTCAACAGGTGGTGGTGGTGGTGGGTTGTTGTTGTTGCCTTTGTTCTGTACCAATGTTTGAATCAAGGTATTCTGCTGCTGAATCAACTGGGTGATCTCTGGCGGGAAAACAAACTCGGGGTCGCGTCTCGGAGGCATCTGAGGGTTTAAAGGGAGAGTTAAGTATAGAATGAGGTCTAGTGAGATAACACTACCCATGAGACAAAAGCACACAATATCATTCCAATCAATTCAAACAAGGGCATACAACGGTCTAACTATCGTTACAAAAGTGCTTGGACTAAAACTAATTAAATGGTGGAAAATTCTACTACTGTTATGGTGGTTAACTAGAAAAACTGCTCCGATGCAGATTCCATGATACCTGCTCCAGCTTCATCAACGTAGTCGTCATCGCTCTCGTCAGGATCCGAATCGGTGTCGTCGATGCTGATATAATTATCTGGACAAGTAGGTTCATCCTCCTCTCCTCTGGGTGCTGATCCTCCCATGAATACTCCAATCTTCTCCTTAAGGTCACCGTTCTGTCTTACTAGAGCGACGATTTCTTCCATATAGTCTTTATGTGTAGCCTTGAGTTCTGCTTCTAGCTCCTTGATCCTGGTCATAGCCTTCTGTAGTTCCTCCATATCTGCGCACATCTGATTCTCCTGGCTTCGGATGTGTTGGTTTAACTCCTGAATATAAGTTGCGATTGATCTGTCCTTCCTGGTGGTGATCATCTCCCAATGCTCATCTCGGCGCCCACAAATCTGGTAGATAGTATTCTTGAGATCGTTGTGGTAAACTTCTCCAATTCGTCCCATGGCGATGTGAGCTGCCATGCTTTTTCCTAGGCTCCATGTTGGTACATCAAAGGTAAACTCTATTGGCTCCGTGACTAGTGCAAACGTCCTTCCTGGAATGTAGACTTGAATCCTCCAGCACTCCTCTTCGGGTAAAGTGGCGTTGAAAGTCCCAGTGAAGCTTGGTACTCCTATGTTCAAGTATCTAGTGGCTTCCTTCAAGTGATATTCCAAAGGTGAATTTCATCTAGTGGCTTCCTTGCACCCGCCATCCTAAAGAATAGAGAAGATGAGGAGTCAGAAATGAGAAGAAAGAGTAGTGATCTAGGGCTTAAGCTTAGTGGTCGTGTCCTACAGTCAGCGTGTGCTCTGATACCACCTTTGTAGCGACCAGACCTCAAACGGTCTGCTCTCTATGCTCAGTGTCATCCCTGGATCAGTAATGCTGACACCACACAGTACTTGTAGGATTTATAACAGAGTAGCAATCACACACTTATTACATCGAATGTCTCAAAAGAGAACTTATTGAAATAAATATGGCTTAAGGCCATCTAAAACGATAACAGCGGAAGGCTTGGAAGATAAGCGAGTCCATCAACTCCAACGGCATCACTGAGTATAGAACCACGACCTAAAGGCATCTTACTCGTTGTCTGAAAAGTCTGCAACATGAAACGTTGCAGCCCGAAAACGGGTCAGCACATGGAATATGCTGGCAAAGTAACACATAGAGAATAACTTGGAATAAGCTGTACTACATGCATATTTGGCTGGTGGTAAAGCTCTATGGTTACAGTTTTGCATAAAGCCAATTTTTCCCTACTGCAAAGGAATAAATTTATTTAACTATCATGGTGGTTGTTAAACATTGAGAATGGTTGACAACATTCTCAATCCCAATTAAAAATACTCATTAAAACCCAACAATATTAATTTAGAAGTAACATGATGAGATTCACATGATATCCAGGTACTAGATACTCAAGATGTCCATAACCGGGGACACGACTAACCATGATTAGTTTATACACTCTGCAGAGGTTTGCGCACTTTTCCCCACATGACTCGACCGCCTCCGTTTGGTTTCTCGCACTACATGGTGTTTGAGAAATGGATGACCGAGACATAGTCTTTCAGAAGCACTTGCACCTTACATAGGGGTAGACCGTACCAACCTACATCCCCTACATCTGCTAGTCCACCCCGTAAGAGTACGCACAACTTAGTCAACTATGCTAGAGCCCATAATAGCATGTGGCTGCACACGGAAGTTTCTAGTTTGAATAATCTCATGATCCCTTTGAGCCTGGGTGGCGGTCCGAAGAAATACAGGCAAGTCCTGATAGAAACCAGGTGCCTCAATCCACCCAGATGTGTATTTAAATTGCCACCTTAAATAAACCATTAATTTAACAATCTCACATCTGGGAAATTCACTCACCCAATCCACGTCTACTAGCATAGCATGGCATAATAAGCAAACGTAGAAGTAACTCCCAAAGGTTTGACAATAAAACAGGTAATAGGTACTACCTCATCTACTTCCCATCCCACAATTTAATTAGATCCTAATCATGCAATGTTTGAGGATTGATCTAATGCATAAAACTGGGTAGTAGAAAAGGTATGATCAAAGTGTTACTTGCCTTGCTGATGATCCGCGAGACCTAGAGACTAGAAGTAACAGGCGGCGCACTCCGGGTATTCTATCGCAGACAAACAAACAAGCATACAATAAGTACTCTTCTAATGCACAGGTAAAACTCGAATAAAAGATCTAACCAGAAGGTTCAACTTAAGAACTCCGGTTTGCAAAAGAAACAAATCAAACAAAGCAACGAAAGTCAAACGGCGAAAGAAAACAACTTCGTTTTACTAATCTGGATCTAAGTCAAATTTTACAGAAGAAAAAACTTATTTAAGTAGATTATTCCGAAAGAGGGTTTCGAGACGAAACTCCAGGCGCTTGAATCGCCTGATTTCGATAAACGAGCGAAAAGTTATACTAAAACGAAAATCGGATCAGGAATCGCGATCAGAAAAATCGTGGGTTAAATCCGAGAAAAAGAAAAAAAAATGACGAACGGGTTAACGAACGAATGTTTGTTAACTAAACTAATCTGACGAACACGTTCGTTAAAACGAACAAACGAGTGAACGCTCGCTAATTAAACTAAACCGAAAATGAAACCGATCTAACGAAAAAAAAACAAAACTAAAAAAACCGAAAATAAACCGACGGAAAACCGCTCGGTTTTCTAAAAAAACCGGCACGGAAAAACGAGGCGGCGGCGAACGTCGGTGAGCGTGCGGCAGCGGGGTCGGCGGGGTCCGGCGATGGCGGCTGGCGGCGGCGGGCGGCGGCGGCGGATCTGGCGGCGGCGCGACTAGGGTTAGGGTTTGGCGGTGTGGGCCGGCAGCGGCGGCGTGGGCTGGCGGCGGCGCGGGCTGGCGGGGTCGGGGCAGCTGGGCCTCGGGCGCCGGGGCGGCGCTATATATAGTGCCCCCCGAGCGGAGTCCCGCTCAGGCACGGCCCGTAGGTCGGTGACGCGTTTTTTTTAAATAATTCCGTGCAGAAGAAAAACAAAAAGAAATACTAAACGGACTCCAAAAATCCCAAAATAGATTTTCCCAGGCTTCTAAACTCAAGCCGGACAAGATGAATATTTATTTCGGGCCTAAATGCAATTTTGTAAAACGCGCATTTTTCCTAAATTCAACTAAAAGGCGAAAAACTCCAAAATAAATCTTATTTCATTTTTTTATTAATTCCTCATCATTTATTTATTTTGGGAAAGTCATTTTATTCCCTCTCTGAAATTTTGGTAGTAGAAATAATTGAAGATAAAATAAATGAAATCAAACGATCCTATTTTCAAAATTTCAGAAAAAGCCAAATATGAAAATAACGAAATCCCCAACTCTCTCCATGGGTCCTTGAGTTGTGTAGAATTTCTAGGATCGAGCCAACAATGCAACAAAATATGATACGCAATGATGATCTATCTATAACATTCCAAATTGAAAATTTGGGATGTTACACTTGGTATCCGGACTGCCGGAATTTTTGCTGAGGTTGTTGCTGCGAGCTAGCCAGATGTCCTCTCCCGCGCAAAAGCGGGTCATGAGTGATGTGAGGGCTGCCATGGATTTCGGCTTTTCCTGTTCCAGGTGTCGGGCAAGCCACTCGTCGCGGATGTTATGTTTGAAGGCTGCGAGGGCCTCCGCATCCGGACAGTCAACGATTTGATTTTTCTTAGTTAAGAACCATGTCCAGAATTGTCTGGCCGATTCGTCTGGCTGCTGAATTATGTGGCTTAGGTCGTCAGCGTCTGGTGGTCGCACATACGTGCCCTGGAAGTTATCAAGGAATGCGGCTTCCAGGTCCTCCCAACATCCAATTGATTCTGCTGGCAAGCTGTTAAGCCATTGCCGAGCTGGTCCTTTAAGCTTGAGTGGGAGGTATTTGATGGCGTGTAGATCGTCACCGCAGGCCATGTGGATATGAAGGAGATAGCCTTCGATCCAAACTGCGGGGTCTGTTGTGCCATCATAGGATTTGATATTCACGGGTTTAAACCCTTCGGGGATTTGATGATCCATTACTTCGTTTGTGAAGCATAGTGGGTGTGCGGCGCCTCTGTATTGGGCTATATCGCGACAAAGCTCCAACGAGCTTTGTCTATTGTGTTCGGCCCGGCGCGACTTACTGTGTCCGGCGCGACGGTTGTCGTCACGTATCATGGGGCGCCCACGCGATCCGTAGATCGATCTTGATCGTCTTGCCTTATCCTCCAATATATCTTGCAATTCCGGAGCATTCCCCTGTGGCCTTATGATGTTCGAGCGATGCCGGGATACGGTTCTAGTGAAGGGCCTAGAGGCCTCTCTGTCACGGCCACGAGGTGTCCGGTCAGCCGTA
>NC_041381.1:711801800-711824452 GCF_002162155.2 Triticum dicoccoides
GGGGGGGCAACTTGCGTTTGGGGTAGCTTTTGGAGGGGCGTTCGAGCTCATGCTCTTCGGCCGTCAGGACTTCCGTCCATCTGTCGGCTAGCAGATCCTGATCAACTCTAAGCTGTTGCTACTTTTTCTTGAGGCTGTTTGTCGTGGCCATAAGCCTGTGTTTGAAACGCTCTTGTTCGACGGGATCCTCAGGCACGACAAATTCGTCGTTGTCGAGGCTTGCCTCGTCTCCAAAGGGAGGCATGTAACTATCTTCCTCTACCTCTTCGTCTGCCACCCTCTTGTGAGGGCTGGCATCTCCGTCCTCCTGCGCTGAATCTTGCTGGAGGGGTTGTCTTCGGCACTGTCTGGGGTATTATTATCTCCGGTGCCGGAATCGCCATTCTTGCTGTGGCGGGATTTAGAGCGGCGCCGCTGGCGCCGGCGCTTGGGCTGTTTCTTGGAGGGGTCTTCCTCCGCTGTTCCTTCGCCATTCCCATCCTTTGGGATATCCACCATGTATATGTCGTATGACGAGGTTGCTTTCCAGTGCCTAGTAGGCGCTGGTTCTTGGTCGTCTCCGGCATCGTTGTCCATACCGTCGATGTCTTCGGAGTCGAAGTCTAGCATGTCAGTTAGATCATCGACAGCGGCTACTAATTGGGTGGTGGGTGGGTCTTGAATTTCTTCGTCGTCCGCATCCCAACTGTCCTGACCGCAGTCTGGCCAGGGCTCTCCTGATAACGAGAGATATTTTAGCAAGCTCAGAATGTCGCCAAAAGGTGAGTGTTGAAAGATGTCCGCGGCGGTGAACTCCATGATCGGCGCCCAATCGGATTCGATTGGTGGGGCGCGGGAGGTTCGGAGTCCGGCACCTTGGAGTCACGAGCTTTAGAAGGGACAAAGTCAGTATTCGGCCCTATCATCGTAGAGGCTGCAGCCCCTGAGGCGGTGTCTAACCATCCGTCCTCGATTTGCGCAGTCGGCTCCGATTCGAGGGTCGGAGCAGTTTCGTGTGCAGCCTCCAGGGCACTGTCCAGCAGGAGAGCTAAATCATGCCCATCGTGACAGTGCGGCGCGCTCGGCTGTGGCTCGAATCCGTTGAAGATCAAGTCTCCGCGGATGTCAGCCATGAAGTTAAGACTTCCAAATCTGACCTGACGGCCAGGGGCGTAGCTTCCGATCTGCTCCAGATGGCCAACCGAATTGGCCCGCAGTGCAAAGCCGCTGAATACGAAGATCTGTCTGGGGAGAAAAGTCTCACCCTGGATCGAAGGAGCCATCGAGCCTATCGGTGACAACACAGAGGAACTCTCAATGAAAGCACCAATGTCGGTGTCAAAACCGGCAGATCTCGGGTAGGGGGTCCCGAACTGTGCGTCTAGGCGGATGGTAATAGGAGACAAGGGACACGATGTTTTACCCAGGTTCGGGCCCTCTTGATGGATGTAAAACCCTACGTCCTGCTTGATTGATATTGATGATGTGGGTATTACAAGTGTAGATCTACCACGAGATCAAGGAGGCTAAACCCTAGAAGCTAGCCTATGGTATGATTGTTGTTATTGTTGTTGTCCTACGGACTAAAACCATCCGATTTATATAGACACCGGAGAGGGCTAGGGTTACACAGAGTCGGTTACAATGGTAGGAGATCTATATATCCGTATCGCCAAGCTTGCCTTCTACGCCAAGGAAAGTCCCATCCGGACATGGGACGAAGTCTTCAATCTTGTATCTTCATTGTCTTGGAGTCCGGCTGATGATGATAGTTCGGCTATCCGGACACCCCCTAGTCCAGGACTCCCTCAGTGACCAAGTGTCTGGTCACGGATCATGCATTACGGTATGAGTAAAGTGACTTACCGGTAACGAGATTAAACGAGGTATTGGGATACCGACGATCGAATCTCGGGCAAGTAACATACCGATTGACAAAGGGAATTGTATACGAGGTTGCTTGAATCCTCGACATCGTGGTTCATCCGATGAGATCATCGAGGAGCATGTGGGAAGCGACATGGGTATCTAGATCCCGCTGTTGGTTATTGACCGGAGAGTCGTCTCGGTCATGTCTGCGTGTCTCCTGAACCCGTAGAGTCTACACACTTAAGGCTCGGTGACGCTAGGGTTGTAGAGATATTAGTATGCAGTAACCCGAAAGTTGTTCGGAGTCCCGGATGAGATCCCGGACGTCATGAGGAGTTCCAAAATGGTCCGGAGGTGAATAATTATATATAGGAAGTTAGGTTTCGGCCATCGGGAAAGATTGGGGGGTCACGAGTATTGTACCGGGACCACCGGAAGGGTCCCGGGATTCCACCAGGTGGGGCCACCTATCCCGGAGGGCCCCGAGGGCTGAAGTGGGAGGGGAACCAGCCCCTGGTGGGCTGGTGCCCCCCCCCTTGGGCCCCCCTGCGCCTAGGGTTGGAAACCCTAGGGGTGGGGGCACCTCCACTTGGCTTGGGGGGCAAGCCACCCCCTTGGCCGCCGCCCCCCTTGGAGGTTGCATCTCCTAGGGCCGCCCCCCCCTTGGGGCCCTATATAAAGAGGGGGGAGGGAGGGCAGCCGCACCCATGCTCTTGGCGCCTCCCTCTCCCTCTGTTACACCTCTCCCTCTTGTAGGCTTGGCAAAGCCCTGCCGAGATCGCTGCTGCATCCACCACCACGCTGTCGTGCTGCTGGATCTTCATCAACCTCTCCTTCCCCCTTTGCTGGATCAAGAATAAGGAGACGTATTCCCAACCGTACGTGTGTTGAACGCGGAGGTGCTGTCCGTTCAGCACTAGGATCATCGGTGATTTGGATCATGACGAGTACGACTCCCTCAACCCCGTTCTCTTGAACGCATCCGCTCGCGATCTACAAGGGTATGTAGATGCACTCCTCGCTCTCGTTGGTAGATGAACTCATAGATTGATCTTGGTGAAGCGTAGAAAAAATTTATTTTCTGCAATGTTCCCCAACACAGACAGCATCGACCTCGACAGCTTCGTCGAGCCAGCGAGTCCTCCTCCTGCCGAGTGAACAAACATTGTCCTCCACCCTTTATTTGCCTCGGGATGCCGAGTGTTTATGTAACCGTTAAACTCTATCAGGCTTCATGCCTGGGCACTTCCGCCCATCGTGGTTCTAAACTTTTGAGGGATTTATCCGAACTTGGTTTTCTTTGGATATCTTGGCTCTTGTTCTCGCTCTTGCTGCTTTCGGTTCTGAACCGATTTGTCTTTGACGTCGTGCCTGGTCGACACCTCGTCGTCCCTGTGGATAGGGATGGAACGCACATTGTACTTGGGGTGTAGCTCAGACGTGGCGTTCAATATACACCTCGTCGTCCCTGCGGATCAGGATGGAACACACATTGTACTTGTGGCGTAGCTCAGACGTGGTGTTCAATCGACACTTCGTCGTCCCCGCGGATAGGGATGGAACGCACATTATACTTGTGGCGTAGTTCAGACATGGTGTTCAATCGACACCTTGTCGTCCCTGCGGATAGAGACGGAGCACACATTGTACTTGTGTTTTAGCTTAGGGGATCTTTAGCGACTTAGGCAATTACGGGGTCGCAAATAAGACCTCGAGTGGAAGGGTTGCTCTCCACTCGGAAAGTTTTTGAACTTAGGCGATTATGGGGTCGTAGCTAAGCCCCCGAGTGGGTGGATTTCTCTCCACTCGGAATGTTTTTTAACTTAGGCGATTACGGGGTCGCAGCTAAGTCCCCGAGTGGGAGGGTTGCTCTCCACTCGGAATGTTTTTAACTTAGGCGATTACGGGGTCGCAGCTAAGTCCCTGAGTGGGAGGTTGCTCTCCACTCGGAATGTTTTTTAACTTAGGAAATTACGGGGTCACAGCTAAGCTCCCGAGTGGGAGGATTGCTCTCCACTCAGAATGTTTTGTAACTTAGGCGATTACGGGGTCGCAGCTAAGTCCCCGAGTGGGAGGGTTGCTCTCCACTCAGAATGTTTTTAACTTAGGCGATTACGGGATCGCAGTTAAGCCCCGGAGTGGGAGGATTGCTCTCCACTCAGAAATGTTTTTTAACATAGGCAATTACCGGGTCGCAGCTAAGCCCCCGAGTGGGAAGATTGCTCTCCACTTGGAAATGTTTTTTAACTTAGGCGAATCAGATTCGCAGCTAAGCCACCCACTGGGGGATTTTAGACACGTATGCTTCCGGGGAACTGATCATTATGATACTGAAGAAAAAAATTTTGTCTTTGGGAAGCAAACTGGAACACTTTTATTACAACTCGTCAGGTCAAGTGATCTATGTGTAGAAGTGGCAGAGCAGCTCTGCGTTCCACGCACGTGGTCCGTCCATCTTCTTGGCTATGTTGTAGATGTGGTAGGATCCATTGTGAAGCACCTTTGTGATGATGAAGGGGCCTACCCAGGCCGGAGCAAGCTTGTGGGGCCGTTTCTGATCCACTCGGAGTTCCAGGTCTCGTTCTTGGAACGCTCACCCTCTGATGTTTCGGGCATGGAGTCGACGCAGATCTTGCTGGTAGATGGTTGACCGGATCAAAGACATCTCGCGCTCTTCTTCCAGGATATCAACGGCGTCTTCTCGTGCTTGCTCTGCTTTAGCTTCTATGAATAGTTCCACTCGGGGGGCATTATGCAGCATATCACTCGGAAGTACAACCTCGGCACCGTACACCAACAAGAAAGGAGTTCGGACAGTCGGCCGATTCAGCGTTGTTCTCAGCCCCCACAAGACGGACAGCAACTCGGTTACACTGGCTCCAATAGCATGCTTGAGGTCATGCATTAGGCAGGGTTTTAAACCTTGGAGGATCAAACCATTCTCCCTTTTAGCTTGTCCGTTCGACTGAGGGTGTGCGACTGAAGCGTAGTGACCCGAGTGCCTTGGGTTGCGCAGAACGCCTTAAACTTGTTAGAGTCAAAGTTGGTGCCATTATCCGTGATAATGCTATGGGGAACTCCATATCTGAATATCAACTCCTTGAAGATACTGACAGCGGTGCTTGCACTGAGGTTCTTGATGGGTCTACCTTCGATCCACTTGGTGAATTTGTCAACTACTACAAGCAAATGGGTGAAACCACTCGTACCGGTCTTGAAGGGCCCTACCATATCCAACCCCTAGACTGCAAATGGCCAGACGAGTGGAATAGTCTTCAAGGCAGACGCAGGTTTGTGGGACATGTTGGAGTAGAACTGGCAGCCTGCACACTTGTCGACTATATCCTTCACCATTTCGTTTGCTCGAGGCCAATAGAATCCTACTCGCTATGCTCTGGCCATGATGGTCGGTGAGGGAGTCCCGGATTAGGGGGTGTCCGGATAGCCAAACTATCATCATTGGCCGGACTCCTGGACTGTGAAGATACAAGATTGAAGACTTCGTCCCGTGTCTGGATGGGACTTTCCTTGGCGTGGAAGGCAAGCTTGGCGATACGGATATGTAGATCTCCTACCATTGTAACCGACTCTGTGTAACCCTAACCCTCTCCGGTATCTATATAAACCGGAGGATTTTAGTCCGTAGGACGAACAACAATCATACCATAGGCTAGCTTCTAGGGCTTAGCCTCTTTGATCTCGTGGTAGATCTACTCTTGTACTACCCATATCATCAATATTAATCAAGCAGGAGTAGGGTTTTACCTCCATCGAGAGGGCCCGAACCTGGGTAAAAACATCGTGTCCCTTGTCTCTTGTTACCATCCGCCTAGACGCACAGTTCGGGACCCCCTACCCGAGATCCGCCGGTTTTGACACCGACATTGGAGCTTTCATTGAGAGTTCCTCTCTGTCATCACCTTTAGGCCTGATGGCTCCTTCGATCATCAACAACAACGCGGTCCAGGGTGAGACTTTTCTCCCTGGACAGATCTTCGTATTCGGCGGCTTTGCACTGCGGGCCAATTCACTTGGCCGTCTGGAGCAGATCAAAAGCTACGCCCCTGGCTATTAGGTCAGATTTGGGAGTTTGAACTACACGGCTGACATCCACGGAGACTTGATCTTCGACGGATTCGAGCCACACCCAAGCGTGCCGCACTGTCTCGATGGGTATGATCTAGCTCTGCCGCCGAACAGTGCATTGGAGGCCGCACCAGCGTCCGCTCTGACCCTTAGCTCGGAGCCGACTTCGCCCATCGAGGACGAGTGGCTGGACACCGCCTCGGGGGCTACGATCTCTACGGTGATCGAGCCGAACACCATCCCTGTCCTTTGCAAAGCCCGTGACTCTGAGGTGCCGGACTCCTCTCCGGACTTCGAACCTCCCGCGCCCCTGCCAATCAAATCCGATTGGGCGCCGGTTATGTAGTTCACTGCCGCGGACATCTTTCAGCACTCACCCTTTGGCGACATCCTGAATTCACTAAAGTCTCTCTCTTTATCAGGAGAGCCCTGGCCGGACTATGATCAGGAAGGCTGGGATGCGGACGACGAAGAAATCCAACGCCCACCCACCACCCACTTTGTAGCCACTGTCGATGATTTAACCGACATGCTCGACTTCGACTCTGAAGACATCGACGGTATGGACGACGATGCAGGAGACAACCAAGAACTAGCGCCTAAAGGGTACTGGACAGCCACCCCATCTCACGATGTATACATGGTGGATACACCTAAAGGAAGTGACGACGAGGAACAACGGGACGCTACAAAGGATAAATCCCTCGAAAAGCAGTCAAGACAGCGACGAAAGCGCCACACAAAGTCCCACCTCGACAAAGACGATGGCCATACAGACCAAGCCATAGAGCAGGTCGAACTGGTGGACGACGAACATGCCATTGAACAACCGTCCGAACAAGACAACTTGGATAAACAATCCGTCCCCAGCGAAGATAACAGTCTGGATGATCTCACACCGAACAAGTTGTTGGAGCAGAAGAACCTCCACAAAAGGATCGTCGCCACTGCGCGTAGCCTAAAAAAGCAGAAGCGGAAGCTCAAAACAGCGGAAGATGCACTCAGAATCAGATGGAGCAAAGTACTCAACACTGCAGACAGATACAGCGACAGTCGCCAAACAAAGAGCTACCCGAAGTGCAAACTACTGCCCGAATTCGATGAGGAGGCCTTAGAGCCCCCGCAATCAAAGAACAAAGAGGCCGCCCGGTCGGATGGACGACCACATGACAAGCATAGAGCGGCAAGCGGCGCCGCACACAAGCCGGCACGCGATCCGCATAAGGATTCGCATCAAAAGGATGGCCCAGTTAGGTCCATCTACGGGCCAAGAAAGCAAGCTCTTCTAAGCAATGCAACATGCCAAATATCCGGTCATCACGGCACACCCAAATATAGGGGAGCCGCACACCCCCTATGTTTCACCGATGAGGTGCTGGATCACGAATTCCCAGCGGGATTTAAACCAGTAAACATAGAGGCATACGACGGAGCAACAGGCCCGGGAGTCTGGATTGAGGATTACATCCTCCACATACACATGGCTAGAGGAGATGATCTCCATGCCATAAAATATTTACCCCTCAAGCTCAAAGGGCCAGCATGGCAATGGCTTAAAATCCTCCCTAAAAATACTATTGGAAGTTGGGAAGAGCTCGAGGATGCTTTTCGGGCAAATTTCCAAGAGAATTATGTCCGCCCTCCGGATGCAGACGATTTATGTCACATAACTCAACAACCCGGAGAGTCAGCCCGCAAATTCTGGAAAAGGCTCCTCAGCAAAAAGAACCAAATAGTCGACTGTCCGGATGCGGAAGCCTTAGCAGCTTTCAAACACAACGTCTGAGACGAATGGCTCGCCAGGTAGCTTGGCCAGGAAAAGCCAAAAGCAATGGCCGCACTAACAAGCCTCATGACCTGCTTTTGCACGGGAGAGGATAGTTGGCTGGCAAGATGTAGTACCAGCGACCCAAGTACATCCAAAGTCAGAGATGGAAACGGGAAACCACAACGCAGCAAGGACCAGCACCGGACAAGGGGAAACAGCCCGAAGAGCACGACAGTCAATGCCGGATTCAAAAGCTCTCGGCAGAATCATAAAAAACTGCCCCTCACGGATAACAGCCACGAGCTATCCAACTTAAACAAAATCTTGGACAAAATATGCCAAATCCACAGTACCCCCGGGAAGCCTGCAAACCATACCCACAGAGATTGTTGGGTCTTCAAGCAGTCCGAAAAACTCAATGCTGAACACAAGGGGCTCGACACACCAAGCGAGGACGATGACAAACCCCAAAAGTAGAGCAGTGGAAAACAAAAGAATTTCCCACAAGAAGTCAAAACAATAAACTCACTTCAAGTGACAAAAGGGAAAATCAGAGCGGCACCCATAGAAATACGCGCCGCATGGCCTTTCCCAGCGGAGTCCCAACATTGGTTGTCAAAACCAATCACCTTTGATCATCAGGATTACTCCGGACGTATCCGGAACGCAGGATGGACTGCCCTGATATTAGATCCTATAATCGATGGACTCCAATTCACAGATGTCCTAATGGACGGAGGTAGTGATCTAAACCTGCTATATCAGGACACAATCCGCAAAACAGGGATAGACCCAACCAAAATTCGCCACAGCAACACCTCCTTCAAGGTGGTCATGCCAGGCCTATATTCCCATTGCACGGGCTCCCTACGGCTAGAAGTTGTGTTCGGCTCATCCGACAACTTCCGCCGCAAAAAGTTAACCTTCCATATCGCCCCATTCAAAAGTAGTTATCAAGCACTATTGGGACGGGAAGCTTTCGCCCGCTTTAACGCAATACCGCATTATGCATCTCTTACACTTAAAATGCCCGGTGCACGCGGCATCATCTCATTAAAGGGAAGTATCAAGTGTTACTCGAGCATGCAAGAACATGAGACTGCCTGGTCAGTCACACACTAATCCGGCTCCGCTAAACCAAGCACCTGAAAAGGTCATTTGGACCCCGGACACGGCTAGACGAGTCCGGCGTAAACATATAAAGGCCTACTCGCCGCACACCCCCGTACAAGGGGCTGCATGCGTGTACAACAAGAGACAATAAAGCTCAATTTTATTCGCTTTTTGAATCGTACTCCATTTATTTAATATAAAGTACATTTTTTCGCATGACCTTTCTTCAACTAAGTTCTTCTCTTTTACAGATGAACAATGTGCTACACCCGTCCAGGATATGGCACAACGGAGACACAGGCACAGACGTGCAGTAGGGACCCGTTGCAAGGATTCTTTTCAGATTAAGACCCTGCGTAAACCTTTTTTACTGTCTCTTGTTGATACACATCCCCCGGTTTCTTGCTATAACCGAGGAGGAGGTTGGCATTTTGGCATCGGCCGCGTTAGAATTTTTTGCGCGTACTTGGACACCAGGGGCTTAGGGGATTGTTCTGCCGCGAATACCTTAGGGAGTGTTCTGCATCTCGAGTTAGGCCTTATATGTATCAGCTCCGAATCATGTCTTTGGTCAAATGTTGGGTTTGCCCGGCTCCTGTGTTTGCTGCCTTACGTTCTGTTCTATCGGCTAACGCGGCACCAGGAGAACACTGTGATTGTGCCCCGGTTCAGCCTGGTGAGCACCTCAGTAGAGAAAGCCGAAAACTGACTGTCATGATATAGCGTGAGATTGGTCAACCACTCGATAACCCACCAGAATGTTTAGAATTCCTCCGCATTAACGAAGGACCGTTTCCCGGTCAGGCACATACGCGCCCCGAATTCGGGAGAGCGCGGTGCCCCTAGGGGCTATGTAGTAGCCCCACCTTTATAGGACCAAGACGTTGGATTAAGTGTGAAAATGCACCTTGTTCGCAAACACCCCCGCACTATGTGCGTGGGGGCTGAAGCCGAAGACTGCCATCTTTCAAGTTATATACACATATACATTAAAGGCCGCACAGGAGGTAGTTTAATACTTGAATGCGCAAGTATAAAAAGCCCTTATATTATATTGAAACATTGTTTCACAAATCATACATGTCATTAGAACATAATATCCTTCGAGCACTGCGTCTCTATTAAACGAGCGCCCTGCAGGACTTCCTCAAAATAGTGCTCGGCAGGTACTCGGCTTCTGTCTGAATCCTGGGATGCAACGTCGGTGGCCTTCATCTCCGCCCAGTATGTCTTGACAAGGGAAAGAGGCATCCGCGCACCCTCTACGCATGCTGACCGCTTCATTGCACCAATATGTGGCACCGCACCAAGGAACTGCTGCACCAAGCCAAAATAACTCTTCGGCTCGGGCCTGTTCGGCCACAAATGAGTCACGACATCCTTCATGGCAAGTCCGGACAACCGATTTAGCTCAGCCCATTCGGCCAAACGATCGGTCAATGGAAGCGGATGCTCCGGACTATGGAACTGCGACCAATAAAGCTCTTCCATTCCGTGATCCTTTTGGCCTCGAAAGTGTTCGGCCGCGTCTGTGGCACTCGCCGCCAAGTCCAGATAAGCATCCTCCGCACCCCACAGCTGGCCCAACTGAGCATACTTGGGATCTGTGAATTTCCTCCGTAGCAAAAAAGGCTTTCCAGCCGCAATATCTTCGGCCTGACGTAGCTCCTCTTTCATAGCTCTCATTGCAGAGCAAGCATCCTTGGCCTTAGTAGCGGCCTTTTTCAGGTCCTCTTGCTCCGCTCGACCTTCTTTTTTAAGAAGCTCGGAACGGTCGGTAGCATTCTTCAACTTTACGGCCATCTCGGCCATTTCTTTCTTGCTTCGGCAGTGAGCAGCCTGTTCGGCTCTCAGCTCTTCGGCCGCTTTTAAGGCAGCCGCATCACTTTTTCGGGCTTGCTCCTTGGCTCGGGCGAGTTCCCCCTGAAGGTTCTCCATGGCAGCGGCACCATCTGCGTCAAGCATACATGTTGTAAGGCACAGACATTAAGCTACCTTACCGGGTGTCCGCGGGGAAGCTGCATACCTTGTGACTCGTCAAGCCGCTTATTGACAAGCGCGATGTCAGAATCCGCCACGTGAAGTTGCCGCTTTAGTTTGGCAAATTCATCAGTCCGGCTTGCCACCGGACGCTTCGCCACCTACATAGGAAGAGTGCATATTATACCTGGGATTATGATCCTCGGCGCGCTGTCATTTTTGACAACGCACCGAGTCTCAGGGGCTACTATCTATACAGGGCGCTTTCTATATGCAAAACTGTCAGAAGGTCGATCATTTTGCGTACCTCAAAACCCGTCAGTAAACTTATGACGGTGTCATGCAATCCGCTTTCAGCGGATGAAATCCTTTCAATCACCGTACCCATTAGCGCACGGTGATCTTCCGAGATAGATGCTCGCCCGAGCAGATCTTTCAGCTCCTCCGACTGTACACCAGTCGGTGCCGGACTCGTCCGATGGCCTTTTCGAAGGCCGGACGCGGAGGGCTTTGAGGGGACATACGACTGCCTTCGGGCCCCGCCGGATTCGGAGAAACCCTCCGCGACGGCACCTCAGGGTCGTCCGCTTCGCATGATAGTACGGCAGGCGGAGGCGTTTCACTCTCCATCATCTCCGGATCAAGATCCCCTGAGGGCGAGCTCTGCTGGGAAGGGCTGAGATCCAAACTACAAGGAAAAATTTCGGTTATCTTCAGAAATAAAACAGGGATTTCTCTCATTTTAAGATACCGCCCATCTTTACTTACGGCTCGCTGGAGGGCTGATCTCCCTGGGGAAATAGTGCGGTCGGGGCATCTCCCGGCGCAAGACCCTCTGGCGAGGATTTCTTCCCCAGCTTCGAGGCCTTGGTCTCTGGATCTTCAGAAGCGGTCCTCTTCTCCCCTTGGAGGGAGGGATCTCGATCCCTCCTTTCTTGATAAACTCCTTCGCGGAGGCAGTAGCTCCCTTGTTCCCCCCTTCGCCTTCTTCAAAAGGCGCATCCTCCAGCATCCTGGTTAACACAGGTTCCGGCGTGGTCTCAGGGAGGGGGGCCGGACACCGGATCAATTTTGCTTTCGCTATCCACTCCTATTCAAGGGACAACTCTTTTAAAGGCAAGTTTATGATAGATATACGAATAGCATGTCTGGGTACAGGACTACTTACTTGAGTATCCGGGCGATTGCAGCTCAGTCCTGCGTCCTCGGTCAAGTCCGGACACATTGCTCGTGATCCGAAGAACAGTTGGTACATCTCCACGGGCGTTACGCCCATAAAATGTTGGAGAGCTCGTGGTCCCTCCGGATTGAATTCCCACAGGCGGAGGGGGCGACGTTTGCAGGGCAGGGTGCGACGAATCAGCATGACCTGCGCTACTACAACCAGATCTCTCTCTCTCTCTCTCTCTCTCTCTCTCTCTAGGAGGTCTCGAATACGGCCCTGCAACAAGGGCGCGTCCTTGGATGGCCCCCAGTCGAGCCCTTTATTGACCCATGACGCCAGCCGCGGCGGAGGACCCGAGCGAAAGGCAGGTGGCACCACCCACTTGGTGCCCTTGGGAGCTGCGATATAAAACCACTCTTGTTGCCACAGACTGAGCTCCTCTTGAAAAGAGCCCTCCGGCCATGGAGCGTCAACATTCTTGCTTATAACATCCCCTCCGCACTCTGCCTGCTGCCCCTTGATCATCTTCGGTTCCACTTTGAAGGTTTTGAGGCACAACCCAAAGTGAGGGGTAATGCGGAGGAAGGCTTCACATATGACAATGAACGATGAGATGTGGAGGATGGACTCCGGATCCAAGTCATGAAATTCCAGCCCATAATAAAACATGAGCCCCCTCATGAAGGGGTCCGTCGGGAAGCCTAACCCCCGAAGGAAGTGAGGCACGAACACCACGCTCTCACCAGGCTTGGGAGTGGGAATAACCTGCCCTTGGGCAGGCAGCCTGTGCGAAATTTCGCCGGTTAGATACCGGGCGTCTCTCAGCTTTAGCACGTCTTCTTCGTGACGGAGGAAGGCATCCACCGGCCTTGCAGATCGGAGTCGGACATCCTCGAATGTACGAAGCGCCTGAATCTAGAGCTTTGGGTGTTGGAACTTGAGGCGAGGGGCGGATTCGATTGGATTGAAAGAAAGGAGCAGGCCTTGGTCTCGTTATAAAGAGGTTGAATACCAAGAGCCCTCCCCGTGATCGTTCGGGACTCGCCTTCGAGAGAGGAGGCGTGCCAACGGGCATGACTGGGTTACCCACACCCGTATTAATGAGAATCCCGGAATAAGGGGACACGATCTCTGCTTTGACAAGACGTGCCAAAGAAACCGCCTCGCTAGACACGCTGAGGTAGGACAATAAAAACGATTCCAATAAAGGCTTGGCCGTGGTGTGACGTCACGCCGCAGAATACGTCAGCAAATCGAATTTGCGTAAAGATTATTCTCTCTTCGGTGGTATGTGGAACTTATTTTGCGGAGCCGGACACTATCCTTGTGTTGAAAATCTTCTATGAAGTATTCGGAGGAGGAACCCGCCTTACAATGCCGAAGACAATATGCGCGTTGGACTCGTCGTCATTGAAGCTTGGTTCAGGGGCTACTGAGGGAGTCCCAGATTAGGGGGTGTCCGGATAGCCGAACTATCATCGTTGGCCGGACTCCTGGACTGTGAAGATACAAGACTGAAGACTTCGTCCCGTGTCCAGATGGGACTTTCCTTGGCGTGGAAGGCAAGCTTGGCGATACGGATATGTAAATCTCCTACCATTGTAACCGACTCTGTGTAACTGAGGGAGTCCTGGATTAGGGGGTGTCCGGATGGCCGGATTATGACCTTTGGCCGGACTCCCGGACTATGAAGATACAAGATTGAAGACTTCGTCCCGTGTCTGGATAGGGACTTTCCTTGGCGTGGAAGGCAAGCTTGGCGATACGATATGAAGATCTCCTCCCATTGTAACCGACTATGTGTAACCCTATCCCTCTCCGGTGTCTATATAAACCAGAGAGTTTTAGTCCATAGGACGAACAACAATCATACCATAGGCTAGCTTCTAGGGTTTAGCCTCTCTGATCTCGTGGTAGATCAACTCTTGTACTACCCATATCATCAATATTAATCAAGCAGGAGTAGGGTTTTACCTCCACCGAGAGGGCCCGAACCTGGGTAAAAACATCGTGTCCCTTGTGTCCTGTTACCATCCGCCTAGACGCATAGTTCGGGACCCCCTACCCGAGATCCGCCGGTTTTGACACCGACATTGGTGATTTCATTGAGAGTTCCTCTGTGTCGTCATCTTTAGGCCCGATGGCTTCTTCGATCATCAACCACGACGTGGTCCAGGGTGAGACTTTTCTCCCCGGACAGATCTTCGTATCCAGCGGCTTCGCACTGTGTGCCAACTCGCTTGGCCATCTGGAGCAGATCGAAAGCTACGCCCCTGGCCATCAGGTCAGGTTTGGAAGCTTAAACTACAGGGCCAACATCCGCGGGGACTTGATCTTCGATGGATTCGAGCCAAGGCCGAGCGTGCCGCACTGTCTCGATGGGCATGATCTAGCTCTACCGCCGGATAGCCCCAGAGTGTCGCTCAGGTGTCCGCTCCGACCATTAGCTCGGAGCCAACTGCGCTAGCCAGGGACGGACGGTTGGACGCCGCCCCAGGAGCCGCAATCTCTACAGCGATAGAGCTGAATGCCAGCCTAGTCCTTTGCAAGGCCTGTGACTCCAAGGTGCCGAACTCCGTTCCGGACTTTGAATATTCCGCACCTCTTCCGATCGAACCCGATTGGGCTCCGATCATGGAGTTCACCGCTGCGGACGTCTTTCAGCACTTGCCCTTTGGCGATATCCTGGATTCACTAAAGTCTCTCTCTTTGTCAGGAGAGCCCTGGCCGGATTATGGTCAGCAGGGTTGGGATGCAGACGACGAAGAAATTCGAAACCCACCCACCACCCACTTTGTGGCCACTGTCGACGATCTAACCGACATGCTCGACTTCAACTCCGAAGACATCGATGGTATGGACGCCGATGAAGGAGACGACCAAGAACCAGCACCTATAGGGCACTGGAAGGCCACCTCGTCATATGAAATATACATGGTGGACACCCCCAGAGCAGGGGATGGCGATGAAAAAACGGAGGACGACCCCTCCAAGAAGCAACCCAAGCACCAACGACAGCGGTGCCGCTCTAAATCCCGCCAAAGCAAAAACGGCAAGCCTGGCACCGGAGACGTCAACACCCCGGACAGTGTCGAAGACAACCCCCTCCAGCAGAATTCAGCACAGGAGGACGAAGGAACCAGCCCTCATGAGAGAGCGGCAGACAGAGAGGTCGAGGACAATAATTATATGCCTCCCTCTGAAGACGAGGCAAGCCTCAACGATGACGAATTCGTCGTGCCAGACGATCCCGTTGAACAAGAGCGTTTCAAATGCAGGATTATGGCCACGGCAAGCAGCCTCAAGAAAAAACAGCAGCAGCTTAGAGCTAACCAAGACCTGCTAGCCGACAGATGGACAGAAGTCCTAGCGGCCGAAGAGTATAAACTCGAGCGCCCCTCCAAGAGTTACCCAAAGCGTAGGCTACTACCCCAACTAGAGGAGGAAGCAACTAAACCTACATCACCAGCGTACGATGCACCCGATCAGCCACCCCGTGGCCGCGACAGAGAGGCCTTTCGGCCCTCAACCCAAGCCGCACCCCGAAGCCGCTCCAAGAACACCAGAGCACCATGAAACGCAACAGACCTATGAGACATATTGGAGGATAAGGCAAGGAAAACAAGATCGATCTACGGATCACGTGGGCACCCTACATCACGTGACGATAACCGTCACGCCGGATATGATAAATACGACCAGACCGAATACAACAGACAAAGCTCATCCCAGCTACATCGCGATATAGCCCAGTACAGGGGCGCCGCACATCCACTATGCTTCACAGACGAAGTAATGGATCATCAAATCCGAGAGGGTTTTAAACCCGTAAACATCGAATCATACGATGGCACAACAGATCCCGCGGTATGGATCGAGGATTATCTCCTTCATAACCACATGACCCGTGGTGATGATCTACATGCCATCAAATACCTCCCGCTCAAGCTTAAAGGACCAACTCGGCATTGGCTTAACAGCCTGCCAGTAGAGTCAATAAGTTGCTGGGAGGACCTGGAATCCACATTCCTCGACAACTTCCAGGGCACTTATGTGCGACCACTAGACGCCGATGACCTAAGCCACATAATCCAACAGCCAGAGGAATCGGCCAGACAATTCTGGACACAGTTACTAACTAAAAAAATTCAAATAGTCGACTGTCCGGACGCCGAGGCCCTTGCAGCCTTCAGGCACAACATCCGAGACGAATGGCTTGCCCGGCACCTAGGACAGGAGAAGCCGAAATCTATTGCAGCCCTCATGACACTCATGACCAGCTTTTGCGCGGGCGAAGACAGCTGGCTAGCTCGTAGCAATAACATAACCAAGAGCCCTGGCAATTCGGATACCAAGGATAGTAATGGCAGGTCACATCGCAACAAGCACAAGCGCCGCATTAATGGCGACAATACTGAGGATATGGCAGTCAATGCCGGATTCAGAGGCTCTAAACCCAGTCAGCGGAAGAAGCCATTCAAAAGAAACCCTCCGGGCCCATCCAACTTAGACCGGATACTCGATCGCTCGTGCCAGATACACGGCACCCCCGAACAACTAGCCAACCACACCAACAGGGATTGTTGGGTGTTCAAGCAGGCAGGCAAAATAAGTGCCGAATCCAGAGACAAGGGGCTGCGTAGCGATGATGAGGAGGAGCCCCGGCCGCCGAACCACAAAGGATAGAAGGGATTCCCCCCGCAAGTGCGGACGGTGAACATGATATACGCAACCCATATCCCCAAAAGGGAGAGGAAGCGTGCCCTCAAGGACGTCTATGCGTTGGAGCCAGTCGCCCCAAAGTTCAAGCCATGGTCCTCCTGCCCGATCACCTTTGATCGAAGGGACCACCCCACTAGCATCCGTCACGGCGGATTCGCCGCATTGGTCCTAGACCCAATCATTGACGGATTTCACCTCACTAGAGTCCTCATGGACGGCGATAGCAGCCTGAACCTGCTTTATCAGGATACTATGCGAAAAATGGGTATAGAGCCGTCAAGGATTAAACCCACAAAGACAACCTTTAAAGGCGTCATACCAGGTGTAGAAGCCAGCTATACAGGCTCGGTTACTCTCGAAGTGGTCTTCAGATCCCCGGATAATTTCCAAAGCGAAGAGTTAATCTTCGACATAGTCCCATTTCCGTAGTGGCTATCACGCCCTGCTCGGACGAACCGGATTTGCAAAATTCAATGCGGTGCCGCACTACGCATATCTCAAGCTCAAGATGACAGGTCCTCGCGGAGTCATTACAGTAAATGGAAACACCGAACGCTCTCTCCGAACGGAGGAGCACACAGCGGCCCTGGCGGCGGAAGTACAGAGCAGCCTCTCAAGGCAACTCCCCAATCCGGGTGTTAAATGTCCGGACAATGTCAAGTGCACCCGAATCAACCTCCAACAAAGCCGGCTGGCACGTTCCAAGCAAGCATAGCAGTGCGGCCCCAACCCCAGTCCTCGCCAGACGGTGATATCGGTACCACGCACACATAATTACGCTTTGAAAATACCATGGGCATAAGGGGAGGGGAACAACTATGGCACACCCAGAATGCGGCTCAACCGCACTTAGGGGCTCCCTATTCCGCCATTTTCTTTTTTTATATACTTTCAGGACCCAACTATCTGGAAGGCCTATCCGGCAACACACTCGCCGAACACACGATGCAACAGCCAGGGCGAGAACAAGCCGCGTCAAATGTCCAGGTGGTCTCTATAACGAGCTAAATACCCGTTTTACTTAAATTCACACAGCTTGCCCCTGGAGGAGGACATGTCAAATAATCCCATCCCTTGCTTATCGCACTATTTGTATCGTTCTGCTTTCATAGCAGCTCTTTTAATAAACAATACATAGCTCTTATCTATTATTGTATTCATCTATTTTTGTACAAATATGTTCAGTCATGACATTATGCAACCGTACACTTTGGTACGGCCAATACACCAGGGGCTTAAGTACCCCATAATATGGTATGAGAAGACCGAACACTCTCATGAGTGCGGCACCTCGAACTTATAGCACTATATGCATCGGCTCCGAATCATGTCTTGGGTCAATAGTTGGGTTTGCTCGGCTCCCATGTTTTGGTACCTTACATTCCGCAATGTTAGCTAAGGTAGCACTGGGAGAATTACTGCGATTGTGCCCCAGTTGAGCTGGGTTAACACCTCAGTAGAGAAAGCTAAAACTGACCGTCATGATAGTGCGAGAGACCGGTCGCTGTTCGCGAGGTTTTTCGAGTCCTTAAAGACTTATGCCGCTTAGAGCGAGGAGCCGGATTTATCTAGCCAAGGCGTGGATAGCGCCCCGAACTCCCGGTCTTCCGAATACTAGGGGCTTCGCCAAAATTTAAAATTATAGAATTCTATGGCTAAGTGAGAGTGATAAAGCATTATATGTCCGACGGCCTGGTTCATTGTGTTGAGCGCCTCCCTAGATGGACCCAAGAATGGGAACAAGAGCGCTCAGGTTTATCCCGAACACCCCAGCACTCGTGGCATGGGGGTAGAAGCCGACAACTTGCATCTCTCAGATTTGATAAACGACCGCACAGAAGGTAATATTTTAAATTAACAAGTGTTGCTTAGCGCACATGAACAAAGTTTTCAGCGCACAGGATAACAACATGCGAGTCTACTAAAAAATTACATCTTTGGAGCACTCACCCGCTATAATGTGGGCACCCTTCAGGATGCCGTTATAATACATCTCGGGCGTGCGATACTCCTTGCCCGGCGGTGGCGGGTCCGTCACAAGCTTCTCTGCGTCCATCTTGCCCCATTGCACTTTAGCACGGGCAAGGGCCCGACGGGCACCCTCAATGCAGGCGGAGTGCTTGATGATTTCAATCTATGGACAGGCGTCCACCAGCCGCCACACCAGACCGAAGTAGCTCCCAGGCATCGCTTCCTTAGGCCACAGCCGAACTATGAGGCCCTTCATGGCCTGTTCGGCCACCTTGTGGAGCTCGACCAGCTGCTTCAGCTGGTCGCTAAGGGGCACCGGATGTCCGGCCTCAGCATACTGAGACCAGAATACTTTCTCCATCGAGCTTCCTTCCTCGGCCTGGTAGAATGCGGCAGCATCGGACACACTGCGGGGCAGATCTGCGAAAGCTCCTGGAGAGCTTCGGATTTGGGTAAGTAACAAGTAATTCACTTTCATGTGCTTGCTTTGCATGAAGAAGGCCTTACCTACCGCTATCTTCTTTATCGCCTCAATTTCCGGGAGGGCTTTTTGGGCTTCGGCCTTGGCAGCTTTGGCACTCTCAAGAGCCGAGGCGAGCATGGACTCTCGAGTCTTCGAGTCACGCTCCAAATCCTCGTGTTTTTCCACAAGAGCCTGGAGCTCTTGCCGCACCTCCGCCACCCGCGCCTCTTGCTTCTCTCGCTCGGTGCAATCGAAGGCCGCACTTCTTTCGGCCTTGGACACCGCCTCCTTCAGGGTCCTCACCTCATTCGTGGCCCCTGCAATACCTATGTTATTCTTGTCATTTTTTGCAACCAAATCCTTTTCTATAAGGTACTACTTTCATAAGGTATTACTTACCTTCCTTATCCTCGAGCTGCTTCTGGGCAAGGTTGAGCTCATTCTCAGACCGCTCGAGGCTCTGCTTCAATGCATTGACCTCTGCAGTCAGTGCGGCAGAGGTCAGCAGCGCAGCCTGCATTCCCATATTAACACATTTATGTTAGACTCCTGCGTATATCTTTTTAGATCCTCAGCCTGGCTTTTCTTTCCAAACACCAAACTGAGCATCAGGGGCTACTGTCTATGCGGTAACATTTTTATATGTTTTTAATACATACCTCAAAGCCTGTTAACAGGCTTGCACAGGCTTCTGTCAGCCCGCTCTTGGCAGACTGTACCTTCCGAATCACCGCACTCATAACAGTGCGGTGTTCCTTGTTGATGGAGGCGCCGTTAAGCACCTCCAGCAAACTGTCTGGCGCCTCCGGTTGGGCGGAGGCCGCCGACGTCGTAGGCTTGCCCTTCTTATGAAGGCGCCGCCTGTCGAACTCTGGAACCGTTGATGGTTCCGGAGCAGTGTCCGGCCCGGGGCCGGACTTAGATCCCGCTAGGGCTTTACCACCTTTGGGCTTGGAGTCCAGGAGGTCTCCTTGAGGCGCCTCCACGACCACCTCCTCCTGGTTCGGTCCCCTCCGGGACCCCACCTCAGCATTGTCCGTAGGGAGAGGGGAGGAGGCCGTCGGAAGTGAAGCGCTGTTCACATTCGACGAATTCAGGGAGCCGCTCGACGAATCGCCGAGCTGAGCTCTGGGCGGACTGCATAATTAAACTCGGCATTAGAAATTACCGAATACTAGAGGAGCGTCATACGTCATTCGAGTAACCGGACACTTACGATCTTGCTAGGGGCTTGACCCTGGATGGCCATTCTTCCCCGCCGTCTTTGGCATCGGAGGCGTAGTCCGGCAGAAGGGTTTTCCCCTTCTTGGACCCTCTGGCCTCCCCAGTTGGGGCGGCCTTCCTTTTCTTCCCTCCCCCCGTTGGAGGGGGAGAGGCTTCTTCTTCTTCCTCCTCCTCGTCTTTGGAGGCGGAGGGGGCTTCGGGGCTGTCAGGCGTTGAATCCGACACCACCAGGCGCCGGGAGCTCTTTCGAGTCCCCGTGGTCTTCTTCTTGGCCTTCTTCTCCGGCACCACGTGAGGTGCCGGAACTAGTAGCCTGGTTAGATGAGCATCCGCTGGGTCTTCGGGCAAAGGAGCCGGACAGTTGACCTGCCCGGACTTTTTCAGCCAGTCCTTTCAAAGGTAAGGGAGTTTAGATCCCGCATAGAGTTAAACTATGTGAAACAAAATACCCCGAAATGGGAAAATTAAGCTCACCGCGCTGGCTTGGCGCTTGGTGCAGAATCCGCGATCCTCGGTGATGGGAGGGGAGACCTCGGAGCCCTCGAATAGCACCTTCCAGGCATCCTCGTGCTTTGTGTCGAAGAGCCGAGACAGAGTCTGGTGTTGGGGCGGGTCGAACTCCCACAAATTGAAAGCCCGTCGTTGACACAGGAGAATCCGGCGGAAGAGCATGACCTGGACCACGGTGACAAGTTTTACCTTCCTGCCGATCAGGTCCTTGATGCAGGTTTGAAGTCCGGTCACTTCTGCCAAATTACCCCACGACAGGCCCATCTCTTTCCAAGATATGAGTCGCGTGGGGATGCCAGATCAGAATTCGGGAGCCGCTGCCCATTCAGGGTCATGCGGCTCGGTGATATAGAACCACCCCGATTGCCACCCTTTGATGGTCTCTACGAAGGCGCCCTCGAGCCATGTAAAGTTGGCTATCTTGCCCACCATGGCGCCTCTGCACTCCGCTTGGCGTCTGCCCACGACCTTCGGCTTGATGCTGAAAATCTTCAGCCATAGGCAAAAGTGGAGCTGGATGCGGAGGAAGGCCTCGCACACGACGATAAATGCCGAGATGTTGAGGATGAAGTTCGGGTCCAGATCGTGGAAGTCCAGGCTGTAGTAGAACATGAGCCCCCGGACGAACGGGTGAAGAGGAAAGTCCAGTCTGCGGAGGAAATGGGGAAGGAATACCACCCTCTCATGGGGCCTGGGGGTGGGGACGAGCTGCCCCTTGTCTGGAAGTATCTGGCTTTCCACAACCTTTTGATGTGCCCCTCTGTGACGTAGGAGGCCATCCACTTGCCTCCCGCTCCGGACATGATTGGAGAAGGTTGAGGTGGGAAGTGCGGGCTTGGGCATTGGAGCTCGAGTGTGTAGGGATGGATAGGCAAAGGAGGAAGAAGGCGTAGATGGAAAGGGTAGAATCATATCCCCTTATATGGGCGGCCAAAACTACGAGCCCCCACCGGCCTAATAAAACTCTCTTATCCCCCAAGCGCCACGGTTAATGGCGCGGTTGGGTTACCCACGCCCGTATTGACGAGAATCCCGGAATAAGGGGACACGATCTCTGCTTCGACAAGACGTGCCAGGAAAACTGCCTCGCTAAACACGCTGAGGTGGAACAGTAAAACGATTCGGATAAAGGCTTGACCGTGGCATGATGTCACGCTGCGGAATACGTCAGCAGATTAGATTTGTGCGGAAATTATTCTCTCTACGGTGTTATGTGGAACTTATTTTTGCAGAACCGGACACTATCCTTGTGTTCAACATCTTCTATGAAGTATTCGGAGGAGGAACCCACCTTGCAATGCCGAAGACAATTTGAGCGCCGGACTCGTCGTCATTGAAGCCAGGTTCAGGGGCTACTGAGGGAGTCCTGGATTAGGGGGTGTCCGGATGGCCGGACTATGACCTTTGGCCGGACTCCCGGACTATGAAGATACAAGATTGAAGACTTTGTCCCGGGTCCGGATAGGGACTTTCCTTGGCCTGGAAGGCAAGCTTGGCGATACGATATGAAGATCTCCTCCCATTGTAACCGACTCTGTGTAACCCTAGCCCTCTCCGGTGTCTATATAAACCAGAGAGTTTTAGTCCCTAGGACGAACAACTATCATACCATAGGCTAGCTTCTAGGGTTTTGCCTCTCTGATCTCGTGGTAGATCAACTCTTGTACTACCCATATCATCAATATTAATCAAGCAGGAGTAGGGTTTTACCTCCACCGAGAGGGCCCGAACCTGGGTAAAAACATCGTGTCCCTTGTCTCCTATTACCATCCGCCTAGACGCACAGTTCGGGACCCCCTACC
>NC_041381.1:711824998-711839867 GCF_002162155.2 Triticum dicoccoides
GAGATCCGCTGGTTTTGACACCGACAGTAACCCTAACCCTCTCCGGTGTCTATATAAACCGGGGAGTTTTAGTCCGTAGGATGAACAACAATCATACCATAGGCTAGCTTCTAGGGTTTAGCCTCTTTGATCTCGTGGTAGATCTACTCTTGTACTACCCATATCATCAATATTAGTCAAGCAGGAGTAGGGTTTTACCTCCATCGAGAGGGCCCGAACCTGGGTAAAAACATCGTGTCCCTTGTCTCCTGTTACCATCCGCCTAGACGCATAGTTCGGGACCCCCTACCCGAGATCCACCGGTTTTGACACCGACAGTCGGAGAGGACGCATGGTGACCATAGGTCCCTGAGTGGATATCATTTAAGATCATTCGACCTTCTTCTGGGGTGATGCAGCGCAGAGCCACTCTTGTGACACTTTCTTGGCAAAGCTATCATTTCGTTATTGTGAAGGCTTTGGATCGATGGACTATCTACTGGGCTTCATCCTCATCTTCTGGGAGCTCCTTCCTGAGAATGTACGTAATGTATGGTGCAGTCCAGTCGAGCGTGATCACTAAGACTTCCATGATCAAGTCGACCACAGCTGGAATCTCAATCTCAGTCGGGTTGGTTGAACTTATCGGTTGCGTGGGCTCTTCCTTGAAGGGATCCTCTTGAACTGATGGGGTATGGAGATGCTCCAAGAACACACTCCTGGGGATAGGCTTTCGAGTGGAACCTATCTTCGCCAGATCATCAGCCGCCTGATTCCTGATTCGTGGTATATGGTGGAGCTCTGATACGTCTCCAACGTATCTATAATTCATGAAGCATTCATGCTATTTTATTATCTGTTTTAGGCAATATTGGGCTTTACTATCCACTTCTATATTATTTTTGGGACTAACCTATTAACTGGAGACCCAGCCCAAATTTGATGTTTTATGCCTATTTCAATGTTTCGAGGAAAAGGAATATCAGACGGAGTCAAAACGGAACGAAATCAACTAGAGAAGTTATTTTTGGAAGGAAAGCAACCCAGGGGACTTGGAGTGCACGTCAGGGGAGATACGGGCTGCCCATGAGGGTGGGGGGGCGCGTCCCCCTAGGCGCGTCCCCTTGCCTCGTGGGGCCCCCGTAGCTCCACCGACGTACCCCCTGCACCCATATATACCTACGTATCCTAAAACTTCCAGAACAGAACATAGATCGGGAGTTCCGCCGCCGCAAGCCTCTGTAGCCACCAAAAACCAATCGGGACCCTGTTCCGGCACCCTGCCGGAGGGGGATCCCATCACCGGAGGCCATCTTCATCATCACGGTGCTATCCATGACGAGGAGGGAGTAGTTCACCCTTGGGGCTGAGGGTATGTATCAGTAGCTATGTGTTTGATCTCTCTCTCATGTTCTCTCTCGTGCTCCTCTATGGCACCATCTTGATGTATCCCGAGCTTTTCTATTGTAGCTGGATCTTATGATGTTTCTCCCCCTCTACTCTCTTGTGATGAATTGAGTTTCCCCTTTGAAGTTATCTTATCGGATTGAGTCTTTTATGAGAACACTTGATGTATGTCTTGCGATCCACTTGACGTATGTTTTGGTGATCAACTTGCGGGTTTCGTGACATTGGGAACCTATGCATAGGGGTTGGCACACGTTCTTGACTCTCTGGTAGTAGCTTCGGGGCACTCTTTGAAGTACTTTTATGTTGGTTGGATGAATCTAAGATCGTGTGACGCATATCATATTATCATGCCCACGGATACTTGAGGTGACAATGGGGTATCTAGGTGACATGAGGGTTTTGGTTGATTTGTGTCTTAAGGTGTTATTCTAGTATGAACTCTATGATGGATTGAGCGGAAATAATAGATTTATGTTATTTTACTACGAACTCTTGAATAGATAGAACAGAAAGGATAACTTTGAGGTGGTTTCGTACCCTACCATAATCTCTACGTTTGTTCTCTGCTATTAGTGGCTTTGGAGTGACTCTTTGTTGCATGTCGAGGGCTTGTTATATGATCTATCATTGTTATTATTGTTGAGAGAACTTGCACTAGTGAAAGTATGAACCCTAGGCCTTGTTTCCTATCATTGCAATACCGTTTACACTCACTTTTACCACTTGTTACCTTGCTGTTTTTATTATTTCAGATTACAAAAATCTATATCTAGTATCTATTTTGCACTTGTATCTTCATCTCTTCGCCGAACTAGTGCACCTATACAATTTACCATTGTATTGGGTGTGTTGGGGACACAAGAGACTCTTTGTTATTTGGTTGCAGGGTTGCTTGAGAGAGACCATCTTCATCCTACTCCTCCTACGGATTGATAAACCTTAGGTCATCCACTTGAGGGAAATTTGCTACTATCCTACAAACCTGTGCACTTGCAGGCCCAACAACGTCTACAAGAAGAAGGTTGTGTAGTAGACATCAAGCTCTTTTCTGGCGCAGTTGCCGGGGAGGTTAGCGCTTGAAGGTATATCTTTAGATCTTGCAATCGAATCTTTTTGTTTCTTGTTTTATCACTAGTTTAGTTTATAAAAGAAAACTACAAAAAAATGGAGTTAAGTTTGTCTCATACGCTTCATCTTTTTAATATCTTTCGTGAGTATGATGGAAAGGAAAGTTGTCCTCAAGTGCTAGAAGAAGAAATCTCTAAATTGTTTGGCACTAAATCTTTGAATGATGAGCATGATTGCAATGTTGTTAGTATGAATTCTTTGAATATCCATGATGCTAATGATGATTGCACTAGTTATGATGAAAATGCCTCCTATAAGCATGTCAATTTGTGTGGAGTGCATTGGGCGTGCAAGGACACACCAAATAGGGAAGATAGATATTGCAAGAGGCATAAGTACTTAGAAACCAAATTGTTGCAAGAAGAGCTAGATGCGTGTGCTGAAAATTTAAACTTTCTTAGCCATACTTGTGAACTTTGCAATGAACGTGATCATTTTAGTACCCAATGCAAATTGTTTCATGATCGTATCGTGTCCAAAAATTGTGATGACTTGATTTCCCTTGCACATCATAATGAACTTAGTTTGCTCTTGGGTTATGAAGAAATTAAACGTATAACTAAGATTATTCCAGAATTTGCCCTTGATAGAATTCTTCATTTTGATCTAGAGAAGATTTATATGTATTGCGCGGTGAATTGTATTGAAAATCCTTATATTGCCAATTACCTAAAGAAAAGAAAGCAAATGGAAGATGATGAGAATACTAATGAAAGGGAAGAGGCATCTCAATCTCCTCCTATTATTTCTTATGATGAATCAAGTAACGAGGAGGAGCTTTCTATTCATCCAATCTCATCAATAAGGAGCTCAAAGAGGAAGGTTGAAACTACACGTAATGTGAAGAAGAAAAAGAAAAAAAAAGGTGAAACAAAGGTAAAAAGGTATCCCTCCCAAAGGATGTTGCTCCTACTACTACTTGTGATGATGATAATTGCTATACTATTGGTGCTATTCATATTTTTAATGATGAGAGTGATTATGCTTATGATATGAAAGGGACCAAGCTTGGGGAAGCTATGTTTGATGGGGATGAAATATTTGAGAATATATTTGCTGAAATTAATGATTGACCCAAGCTTGGGGATGCTACGTTTAATGAAGATGATATTTTTAGCATCCCAAGTTTTGATATGCAAAGTTGTTATGATGATAGCTTGCCTCTTTATGATGATTATATTTATGAAAGTTGATTTGGAAGAGTGTCAACTTTATTTAGTGATTCCACTATCTTGGGAGAGGTTTCAATCGATTATGATGAGAACAAAGTTGCTACTTATGATGATTATTGTGATGAAACTTATGCTATAAAAAGTAGAGAGGATTATATTTACAAATCTTGTCATGATTATGATTACCCTTTTTCTGAACATTACTCTTTTAATGTGGAAACAATTTTTAGTGTTCAAGTCTCTTATGATACTCCCACTATTCCGAATGAGAAGAATTTTGCTTATGTGGAGAGTAGTAAATTTTCTATGCTTGTAGATCATGAAAAGAATGCTTTAGGTGCTGGTTATATTGTTGAATTCATTCATGATGCTACTGAAAATCATTATGAGGGAGGAATATATGCTTGTAGGAGTTGCAATAATGTCAAGTTTCCTCTCTATGTGCTTAAAATCTTGAAGTTATGCTTGTTTTACCTTCCTTTGCTAGTTGATTATTGTTCCCATAAGTTGTTTGCTCACAAAATCCCTATGCATAGGAAGTGGGTTAGTCTTAAATGTGCTAGTCATATTCTTCATGATGCTCCCGTTGTGTTTCAATTCTTATCCTTTATGTGAGCATCATTGTCATCATCATGCCTAGCTAGAAAGGCATTAAAGAAAAGCTCTTGTTGGGAGACAACCCAATATTTAACCTTACTGTTTTTGTGTGTACAAATGATTATGATACTGTAGTAATCATGTTTTATAGCTTTTGTTTCAATAAAGTGCCAAGTAGAACCTTTGGGAAGACTTGGGTGAAGTTTATGTGATCTTGCTGTGAAAAACAGAGACTTTAGCGCTCACGAGATTAGCTGCAATTTTTTACTGGAGAGTGATTTTAGATTGATTATTTTTGCAGATGATTAATAGACAAATTTCTCAGGTCCAGCAATTTATTTCATAATTTTTGGGGTTCCAGAAGTATACGTTAGATACAGATTACTACAGACTGTTCTGTTTTTGACAGATTCTGTTTTCATTGTGTTGTTTGCTTATTTTGATGCATCTATGGCTAGTATTAAGTGGTATGAACCATAGAGAAGTTGGAATACCATAGGATTTACACCAATATGAATTTAGGATAAGTTCATTATAGTACCTAAGTGGTGATTTATTTTCTTATACTAACGGAGCTTACGAGTTTTGTTTTGAGTTTTGTGTGGTTGATGTTTTCAAGTTTTGGGTAAAGATTCGATGGACTATGGAATAAGGCGTGGCAAGAGCCTAAGCTTGGGGATGCCCAAGGCACCCCAAGGTAATATTCAAGGACAACCAAGAGCCTAAGCTTGGGGATGCACCGGAAGGCATCCCCTCTTTCATCTTCGTTCATCGGTAACTTTACCTGGAGCTATATTTTAATTCGCCACATGATATGTGTTTTGCTTGGAGCGTCATTTTCTTTTGTTAGTTTTTGCTTTCTGTTAGTTAGGATAATGTTTTGCATCTTTAGTTTCAATAAAAAAGTCAAGGATAGCCTTTGCCATGCTTATTTTGTGAGTATACATGTTGCTGTTTGAAAACAGAAAGTTTACCGCTGTTGGAAAAATTCCCTAGAAAATTAAGAGAATGGTATAACGTTGAATGTTTTTGAATATTAAGACCTGATCAATTTATTACAGTGGGAATTTTAGTTCATAATTTTTGGAGTCAGGGAAGTATTGTTACTCTTGCATTCTTTACAGACTGTACTGTTTTGACAGATTGCTGTTATGGTTGCATTGTTTGCATATGTTTGCTTGTTTAATGATTCTATTTGAGGATAGGAGTATTAAATATGCAGAGGCATTTAGTATTAAATGTTGAATAATAATTTTAGTGAGTTGTTACAGTAGAATATGATAAGGTTTTGCATTGGTTTATACTAACCTATCTCACGAGTTCTTGTTGAGTTTGTTGTGAATGAAGCTTTTGATAGAAAGAAGAGAAACCATGATATGAGAGGAATTAAGGAGACATATAAGCTCAAGCTTGGGGATGCCCAAGGCACCCCAAGATAATATTTCAAGAAGTCTCAAGCATCTAAGCTTGGGGATGCCCCGGTAGGCATCCCACCTTTCTTCCTCAACAACTACCGGTTAGTATCGGTTGAGCCTAAGTTTGTGCTTCTTCACATGAGTTGTGCTATCCTTGCAATGTAGTTTTCTTTAGCTTGATTGCTGTTTGAATGAAGTATCAAGATCTGAAATTATTAAATGGGAGAGTCTTCACATAATTGCATAATTATTCGACTACTCATTGTTCCTCACTTATAACTTTCGGAGTAGTTTTTGTTATTGCTCATAGTGCTTCACTTAGATTATTTTGAGAGTCATTAATAGCATGGAAATTTACTTAATATTAATATACTTGGTATTAAAGATATGTGAAACTTTCTTTTGAGTGCGTTGAATACTAAGTTAAGTTTATTCTTGATAATTGTTTTGACATATGGAGGTGATAATATCAAAGCAATGCTAGTTGGGGTGATTATGAATTTAAAGAATGATTGTGTTGAAGTTTGTGATTCCCGTAGCATGCACGTATGGTGAACCGCTTTGTGATGAAGTCGGAGTGCAATTTTATTTATTGATTTTCTTCCTTATGAGTGGCAGTCGGGGATGAGCGATGGTCTTTTCCTACCAATCTATCCCCCTAGTAGCATGCGTGTAGTGCTTCAGTTTTTGATGACTTCTAAATTTTTGCAATAAGTGCATGAGTTCTTTTGATTAATGTTGAGCACATGGATTATACGCACTCTCACCCTTCCACCATTTCTAGCCTCTCTAATACCGCGCACTTTTCGCCGGTATCATACACCCACCATATACCTTCCTCAAAAGAGCCACCATACCTACCTATCATGGCATTTCCATAGCCATTCTGAGATATATTTCCATGCAACTTTCCACCATTCCATTCATATGACATACATTACTTTTGTCATATTGCTTTTTGCATGAACATGTAGTTGACTTTCTATTTGTGGCAAGGCCACCTTCATAATTTTCATACATGTCGCTCTTGATTCATTGCATATCCCGGTACACCGCCAGAGGAATTCATATAGAGTCATACTTTGTTCTAAGTATCTAGTTGTAATTGTTGAGTTGTAAGAAAAATAAAAGCGTGATGATCATTATTATTAGAGCATTGTCCCAGTGAGGAAAGGATGATGGATACTATGATTCCCCCATAAGTCGGGATGAGACTCCGGACTTTATGAAAAATAAAAGAGGCCAAAGAAGCCCAAATAAAAAATAGGCCAAAGAAGCCCACCAAAATATATAAAAAATATGAGAGAAAAAGAGAGAAGGGACAATGCTACTATCCTTTTTCAACACTTGTGCTTCAAAGTAGTGCCATGATCTTCATGATAGAGAGTCTCACATGTTGTCACTTTCATATACTAGTGGGAATTTTTCATTATAGAACTTGGCTTGTATATTCAAATGATCGGCTTCCTCGAAAGTGCCCTAGGTCTTCGTCAGAAAGCAAGTTGGATGCACACCCACTTAGTTTCTTTTGGTGAGCTTTCATATACTTATAGCTCTAGTGCATCCGTTGCATGGCAATCCCTACTCACTCACATCGATATCTATTGATGGGCATCTCCATAGCCCATTGATACGCCTAGTTGATGTGAGACTATCTTCTCCTTTTTGTATTCTCCACAACCACCATTCCATTCCACCTATAGTGCTATGTCCATGGCTCATGCTCATGTATTGCATGAAAGTTGAAAAAGTTTGAGATTATTAAAGTATGAAACAATTGCTTGGCTCGTCATCGGGGTTGTGCCTGATTAAATACTTTGTGTGATGAAGATAGAGCTTAGCCAGACTATATGATTTTGTAGGGATAACTTTCTTTGGCCATGCTATTTTGAGAAGACATGATTACTTTGATTAGTATGCTTGAAGTATTATTACTTTTATGTCAATATGAACTTTTGTCTTGAATCTTTCGGATCTGAATATTCATATCACAATTAAGAAGATTTACATTGAAATTATGCCAAAGTATCATTCACACTTCATAAATTCTTTCTTTTATCATTTACCTACTCGAGGACGAGTAGGAATTAAGCTTGGGGATGCTGATACGTCTCCAATGTATCTATAATTTATGAAGCATTCATGCTATTTTATTATCTGTTTTAGGCAATATTGGGCTTTACTATCCACTTTTATATTATTTTTTGGACTAACCTATTAACCGGAGGCCCAGCCCAGATTTGTTGTTTTATGCCTATTTCAGTGTTTCGAGGAAAAGGAATATCAGACGGAGTCAAAACGGAATGAACTCAACGGGAGAAGTTATTTTTGGAAGGAAAGCAACCCAGGGGACTTGGAGTGCATGTCGGGGGAGATACGGGCTGCCCACGAGGGTGGGGGGCGCCCCCCCTAGGCGCGCCCCCTGCCTCGTGCGGCCCCCGTAGCTCCACCGACGTACCCCCTACACCCATATATACCTACGTATCGTAAAACTTCCAGAACAGAACATAGATCGGGAGTTCCGCCACCGCAAGCCTCTGTAGCCACCAAAACCAATCGGGACCCTGTTCCGGCACCCTGCCGGAGGGGGATCCCATCACCGGAGGCCATCTTCATCATCCCGGCGCTATCCATGACGAGGAGGGAGTAGTTCACCCTTGGGGCTGAGGGTATGCACGAGTAGCTATGTGTTTGATCTCTCTCTCCTTTTCTCTCTCGTGTTCCTCAATGGCACGATCTTGATGTATCCTGAGCTTTGCTATTGTAGTTGGATCTTATGATGTTTCTCCCCCTCTACTCTCTTGTGATGAATTGAGTTTCCCCTTTGAAGTTATCTTATCGGATTGAGTCTTTTATGAGAACACTTGATGTATGTCTTGCGATCCACTTGACGTATGTTTTGGTGATCAACTTGCGGGTTTCGTGACATTGGGAACTTATGCATAGGGGTTGGAACACGTTCTTGACTCTCCGGTAGTAGCTTTGGGGCACTCTTTGAAGTACTTTTATGTTGGTTGGATGAATCTGAGATTGTGTGACGCATATCGTATAATCATGCCCACGGATACTTGAGGTGACAACGGAGAATCTAGGTGACATCAGGGTTTTGGTTCATTTGTGTCTTAAGGTGTTATTCTTGTATGAACTCTATGATGGATTGAGCGGAAAGAATAGCTTTATGTTATTTTACTACGAACTCTTGAATAGATAGAACAGAAAGGATAACTTTGAGGTGGTTTCGTACGCTACCATAATCTCTACGTTTGTTCTCCTCTATTAGTGGCTTTGGAGTGACTCTTTGTTGCATGTTGAGGGCTTGTTATATGATCTATCTATGTTATTATTGTTGAGAGAACTTGCACTAGTGAAAGTATGAACCCTAGGCCTTGTTTCCTATCATTGCAATACCGTTTATGCTCACTTTTACCACTTGTTACCTTGCTGTTTTTAATATTTCAGATTACAAAAATCTATATCTACTATCTATTTTGCACTTGTATCTTCATCTCTTCACCGAACTAGTGCACCTATACAATTTACCATTGTATTGGGTGTGTTGGGGACACAAGAGACTCTTTGTTATTTGGTTGCAAGGTTGCTTGAGAGAGACCATCTTCATCCTACGCCTCCTACGAATTGAGAAACCTTAGGTCATCCACTTGAGGGAAATTTGCTACTGTCCTACAAACCTGTGCACTTGCAGGCCCAACAACGTCTACAAGAAGAAGGTTGTGTAGTAGACATCAAGCTCTAACCCCTCAAACTTCTTCTCTATCTTTCATACTGCATTGTAATAACCAATCATTGCGGGGCTCCTGACATCCCATTCCTTCATCACCTGATTGACCACTAAATCTGAGTCACCATAAACCATCAAGCGTAGAACACCGAGTGAGATGGCGATACGCAACCCATATAATAGTGCCTCATACTCAGCTTCATTGTTAGAAGAATCAAAGTGAATCTGGAGGAAATAACTGAGCTTGTCTCCTCATGGGGATACTAAAACCACTCCTGCGCCAGAGCCATTCAACATTTTGGACCCATCAAAGAAGATGGTCCAATGTTCCGACTGGATTTGAGTCGGCTGTTATTGTTCTGTCCACTCTGCGAGGAAATCTGTAATCGCTTGAGACTTGATGGCCTTCTTTGCCACAAACTTGATATCCAATGGAAGAAGTACAATCGCCCATTTTGCAACTTGACCAGTTGCATCTCTATTGTTCAGGATCTCTGATAATGTTGCGTCACTGACGACTGAAACTGAATGATCAGAGAAATAATGTGCAACCTTCTTCATGCTTAAGTAGATCCCATAAACAAGCTTCTATTAATGAGGGTGTCTTTGCTTGGACGGGGTCAGGACCTCTGAAATGTAATAGACTGGGTGCTGAACTTTGAAGGCTTTGCCTTCTTCTTCCCGCTCGAATGTGAGCACTGTGCTGATAACTTGTCATGTGGCTGCGATGTAAAGCAAAAGAGGATCTTTACTGCCTGGAGTAGCAAGCACCGGCTGGGTGGACCGCGGGGCTTTGAGCTCTTCGAACACTGCTTCAGCTTCGTCATTCCACTCGAATTTGTCAGACTTCTTCATCATTCGGGAAAGAGGCAATGCCTTTTCACCAAGGCCTGAGATGAATCGACTCAATGCAGCCAAACAACCAGTAAGCTTCTGAACATCATGCACTCGCACTGGCGCTTCATTCGGAGGATTGTGCCAATCTTTTCTGGATTAGCGTCGATTCCTTGTTCGGAAATGAGAAAACCAAGTAATTTTCTTCCTAGGACTCCGAATGTGCATTTTGATGGATTGAGCTTGATATCATACCTTCTTAGGTTGGCAAAGGTTTTAGCAAGGTCAGTCAGCAGGTCGGAACCTTTGTGTGACTTAACCACTATGTCTTCGATGTATGCTTCCACATTCCGACTGATCTGAGTGAGCACGCACTTCTGGATCATGCACATGAACGTGGCACCAGCATTCTTGAGGCCGAAGGGCATGGTGTCATAACAAAGGCACCCCAACAGGGTGATGAAAGCAGTCTTGATTTCATCGGGTCCAAACTGTCGGATCTGATGGTACCCGGAATAGGCATCCAGGAAGAACAGTCGCTCGCACCCCGCAGTTGAATCCACTGTCTGCTCGATGTGGGGCAGCGGAAAATGATCTTTCGGGCAGGCCTGATTGATGTGCTTGAAGTCAATAGACATTCGAAGTGATTTGTCCTTCTTGGGAACCATAACAACATTGGCGAGCCACTCGGAGTGGTAGATCTCGCGGATGAACTCAGCGCCAGAAGCCGAGCCACTTCCTCGCCAATTGCCTTCCTCTTCTCTGTGGCGGACCGACGGAGATGCTCTTCGAATGGTTGGGCTTTTGAATCGACTCGCAAATGGTGCTCAGCCAGTTCCCTGGGTACACCCGGCATGTCAGATGGCTTCCATGCGAAGATGACCCAGTTCTCATGGAGGAATTGGATGGGCGCGGCTTCCTATTTGTTGCCGAGTGTCGTTGAAATGTGGGTCGGAGCACCATTGGGGTTGGTCGGGTGGATATGAACTATCTTGGTATCCCCAGCCGACTGGAATGCGGACTCTGAGGCAGGTCTCTTGGCACAGAGCAAATCACTCGGATCTGCTGTCTTCTCGTACTCTCGGACTCTACGGCTGCCATCTGCTCGTCTGCTATCGTTCCACCATCCTGAAGACAATCTTCTGCTTTCTTCCCGTTACCAGAGACTGTAATCATGCCTTTGGGGCCAGGCATCTTCATTTTGTGGTACACATAAGATGGTCGAGCCATGAAGCTGGCATAGGCAGGTCTGCCCAGAATGGCATGATAAGCACTCTCGAAATCCACAACCTCAAACGTTAACTTCTCCTTGCGATAATTCTTCTCATCACCGAAAACCACATAAAGAGCAATCTGGCCGAGTGAATTGGCTTTCTACCCAGGGATGACTCCGTGGAACCTCATGTTACTCTCGCTAAGTTTGGACATTGCAATGCCCATTCCCTTAAGAGCTTCGGCGTTGAGGCCACTGCCACCATCCATCAGAACTTTGGTCAGTCGAGTGCCTCCAACAACTAGGTCGACCACCAGCGCCTCCCACCCAGGGGTAGCTACCCGCGGCGGGTGGTCTGACTGGTCGAATGTGATAGGAGTTTTTGACCACTTCAGATACTTAGGCGTTGCCGGAGCAACTATGTTCACTTCTCTGTTAATGACGTTCAGTCGACTTTTGCTCTCGACATCCGCAAAAATCACCAGGGTGGCATTAGTATGGGGATATCCTTCTTCCTCTTCTTCCTTGTCTTCCTCCTTCTCAAAGTCTTTATCATTCTCACTGGGCTGACCCTTCTTCTGGAAGCTCTGGATCAGGAGTCGACACTGTCGAGTGGTATGCTTGGGGAAGATCAGATTCCCCTTTTCGTCTTTCTTGGTGTGAATATGACACGGAAAATCCATCACATCACTTCGATCTTGATATTTCACTTTCTTGGGATTCCAGGGCCCTTTTGGCTTCCCTTTGAACTTCCCTTGATTTAACACTGCTGCCTCAGCCTTTCACTTCTGCTTCCGACTGGAATTTCCTCCTCCGGTGTCTTGGGCGTTTGTTTTGTGCTTACCACTCCGGAGTCGGTCTTCCTCTTCACTGTTAGCATACTTGGTGGCAATCTCCGTCATCCGAGTCAGAGTCATATGTCCTGTCTGACCAAACTTCAGATTGAGTTCTTTGTAGCGAACGCCCTCCTTGAAGGCACAGACTGCTTGGTGATCTGACACATTCTCCACTGTGTGGTAAAGAGTGATCCATCTCTGGATGTAGTCTCTCAAGGTTTCATTCAGTTTTTGCACACAATGCTGCAACTCTGATAGACCGGAAGGTCCCTTGCACGTGCCCTCGAATGTTCTTGTAAACACTCGGGCCAACTCATCCCAACTCAAAATTCTCCCAGGGGGCAATTGATTCAGCCAAGCTCTGGTAGAACCTTCAAGCATCAGAGAGAGGTGCTTCATGGCCACCTCATCACTGCCGGCACCGATGTGCATAGCCACTCGGTAATCTTCAAGCCATGTGTCGGGCTTTGACTCTCCCGTGAACTTGCAGACACCAGCTGCCAATGTGAAGTTGTGGGGGATCTCGGCGGCCCTGATGGCTCTTCCAAAGCACTCAGGGCCAAATACGTGGACCCTGCTCCCGCTGGGCCTGTCTCTATCTAGCACTTCTCTGTATGCCCTGTTCCAGTCGACCAAGCCCTGAACGAGGACTAACCTCGCATCAAACCCAGGCTCCCTTGGGTCGACTAGAACTCTACGGTCATTACCGTATGGACGCATGTCGTCATACCACCGGGGCGCGTATGACCCGCCCCTCGGAAGGGGCGAAGGCACTCGACGGTAGTTGTCATGGGCGAACTGACGATCATCATCTCCTTGAACTCTTCCCAAATGCCGATCCTGGCGATGCTCACGGTCTCTTTGCCTCAACGGGGACCTAGGACTGTGTGCTGACTGAACGGTTTCTATCCTTACCGATCGACTGTGAATTCTATTCCGCGATTGGGACACGGCGGAGTTATGATCTCCTGCTGCCCGGAGCAGTGCTCTGATTTGTTCCAAGCCCCTTCCAGCCTCCGAATGAGATGGCTGAATGGACTCAGAAATATGCGCAGCAGCTGCAGCCCAGAAGGAGGCTCGAGAGAAAACAGTGCTTGCGGACAAGAAGCTGGCTTCAGTCATCAAGTTAGAAGATGAAATCGCACAGCTGAAGAAGGATAAGGAGAGCTTGACTGGTGAAGTAGGGAACCTCAAAGCCAAACAGGGCGAGTTGGAGTCGCATCTGGGGCAGCTTTCTGCGAAGTTGGTCCTAAAACTTGTAGGTATTTCCTCTGGTTCAACTGATTTGAGACGTTGACTGTCATGCCTTGTTGAACTGTCGACGCATTTTTTTCGACTACACAGAGCTTTGCCAGGATTTCGAAGCAGAAACCGGGCGGGTTGAGATAGGTCTCGATCCCATAAACTGCACCGTCAAAGACGACGTTGCGATGAACGTGCTGCGGCTGGAGTCTCATTTGGACAGTGCTGTGGACTACCTCGCTCGACTGAAGGCCGCGATGACGCGGGTTGACAAAGAACTCTGGCCTCAGGTGGAACTTTTGCAAGACCCCGAGTCTCTAATGGCTCGGCTGAATCAGATCCTCGGTCGAGTGCAAGAATGGAAGAAGTCATCCGCTCGGTGTGGTGTTGGCGTCGCTTTGTCACTGGTTCGGGTGCATTGCAAGGACGTCAAAGAAGAAAAACTGGCGGCCCTCAAGGTTGCCAACACAAAGAAGCTCGACTTCCAGTCCTTCATGGACACCTTCCTTGACGCCACCACGTGCATCGCAGACAGCATCAACCTCGATAGCTTCATCGAGCCAGCGAGTCCTTCTCCTACAGAGTGAACAAACATTGTGCTCCACCCTTTATTTGCCTCGGGATGCCGAGTGGTTATGTAACCGTTAAACTCTATCAGGCTTGATGCCTGAGCACTTCCGCCCATCGTGGTTCTAAACTTTTGAGGGATTTATCCGAACTTGGTTTTCCTTGGATATCTTGGCTCTTATTCTTGATCTTACTGCTTTCAATTCTGAACCGATTTGTCTTTGACGTCGTGCCTGGTCGACACCTCGTCGTTCCCGCGGATAGGGATGGAACGTACATTGTACATGGGGCGTAGCTCAGACGTGGCGTTCAATCGACACCTCGTCGTCCCTGCGGATCAGGATGGAACACACATTGTACTTGTGGCGTAGCTCAGACATGGTGTTCAATGAACACCTCGTCGTCCCTACGGATAGGGATGGAACGCACATTGTACTTGTGGCGTAGTTCAGACATGGTGTTCAATTGACACCTTGTCATCCCTGCGGATAGAGATGGAGCACACATTGTACTTGTGGCGTAGCTCAAGGGATCTTTAGCGACTTAGGCAATTACGGGGTCGCAGCTAAGACCTCGAGTGGGAGGGTTGCTCTCCACTCAGAAAGTTTTTTAACTTAGGCAATTACGGGGTCGCAGCTAAGCCCCCGAGTGGGTGGATTGCTCTCCACTCGGAATGTTTTTTAACTTAGGCGATTACGGGGTCGCAGCTAAGTCCCCGAGTGGGAGGGTTGCTCTCC